>NW_016935706.1:0-6055 GCF_001483705.2 Eufriesea mexicana
TGTGCTCTTTCATATTCTGCTCGTCTTTGGGAAAGCCAGAAATGGTGGTCGCGTCACGGTAAGGTTGAGTTAGGTTACGAATGTCTTGGCAATGTTCGGAAAAGTTTGGTTTGTGTAGCTTTGACTTTTGTGACACATTGCTATCCGGCCGATACCAGTGCACTGCGTTGCTCTACTGGCGTCTGCTTGAATCTGGTGAGGCCAGCTTTAGCGGTCGCGGCACGTATGGTAGGGGTAGGTTATGATCGGTTAGGTTCGGTTAGGTTATGTTTGGTTAGGATGGCTTTCACTCTTGTGCTCTGCATTGCCATTCGGTCGGTATCTGCGCCCCGCATTGCTTTACTAGCATCTGCTTGTCCCTGGGGAGTCCAGCAACTGTGGTCGCCCCACGTTACTTTCAGTTAGATTACGTTTGGTTTGGTTAGGGTACGTTATGCTTGGTTAGTATATCTTTGACTTTTGTGCAACGCACTGCTATCATATTGACATCTGCGCTCTTCGCATTTCGCATTCCGCTTGTCTGTGTGGACGCGAGGAATAGTGCTGTCGGCACGTTGTGCTGAGTTATGTTACGTTTGGTTACGTTATGTTCTGTCATGTTGTGTTAGGATATCAATGACCTTTGTGCCTTGCATATCAGTGCAGCGGCTTCATTCGCCATCCTCTGCTCTAGTATGTTCTGCCTTGCTCTGAGGAGGTCGGCAACAGTGACCTAGGCTCATTTGGTTGAGTTAGGTTACGTTTGCTTATGTTACGTTCGGTTAGCTTAGGATAGGATACCTTCGACTTTTGCGCTACATACTGCCTTTCGGCGGATTTCTGCACTCTACTGGGCTCTAGTACATTCTGCATGACTACGCGGAAGCCAGCAATATTGGTCTCGGCACGCTAGTGAGTGTCAGGTTACGTTAGGTAGTGCTAAGGTGGTCTCCTCAGGACAGGGTACCTTTGACTTTTGTGCTACGTACTGCCTTTCGGTGGATTCCTCCGCTCTACTCGTGCCCTAATATGCTCTGCTTTCATATAAGGGGGCCAGTAATAGTGGCCGCTGCAGGTTAGGTTGAGTTATGTTGCGTTCGGTAAGGATAGGTCTGGCTAGGTTTGTTTAGAGTAGCTTTGTCTTTTGTGCTATGCACTGCTATTCGGTGGAATTCTGCGCTCTACATTGTTCTACTATAGTCTACTCGACCCTGGGGAGGACAGCAGTGGCTGCTGTGTCACGATAGGTTGTGTTATGTAACGTTTGGGTAGGTTAGGATAGGTTATGTTCGGTAGTGGTGGCTTCGACTTTTGTGCTGTTCACTGCTATTCGGTGACTTTCTGCGATCTACTATGTACCAATATGTTCTGCTTGGCTCTGCGCATGCCAGCAATAGAGGCCTCGGCTCGTTGTTTTCAGTTATTCTACATTCCGCTAGGTCGGGCTAGGACTCATTAAGTTAGGATATCTTTGACTTTTGAGCTATACATCACTATTTGGTCGCTTCCTGGCCTATACTGCGCTCTACTGTTCTCTGTTCTTATCTGGGGAGGTCAGCAATAGCGGTTGTGGCACGACAGGTTGAGTTAGGTTACGTTTGCTTATGTTAGGATAGGTTACATTTGGTTATGTTTGGTTAGGTTACGTTTGGTTAGGATGGGTTTGACTATTGTGACATACACTGTCATACGGTGGATTTCTACGCTCTACTGTGCTCTAGTATGTTCTTCATGTCTCTGGGGAAGACAGTAATAGCGCCCTTGGCGCGATAGGTTGAGATATGTTACTTTTGAATAGGTTATGTGAGCTCTGGTTTGGTTTGGAAAGCTTAGACTTTTCTGCTATGCACAGCGGTTCTATAGATTTCAGCGCTCTACTCTCCTCTATCATGCTCTGCTTGGCACTGTGGAGGCCAGCACCACTTGCCCTGGCACCTCATCTTGGGATCGGTTACATTTGGTTAAGTTAGTTTTGTTATGTTTGGCTTGGTTTGGTTAGGACATCATTGACTTCTTCACTTTAAACTGCAATGCTGCGGATTACTGCGCTCTACTTTGCTCTAGTATGTTCTGCTTGTCTCTGGAGAGGCAAGCAATATTGGACACGGCACATTAGGCCGAGCTAGGCTACGTTCGTCTGTGTTACATTTGGATATTTTAGGATAGGGTAGCCTCAACTCTTGTGGTATGCACTGCGATTCTATGAATTTCTGCGCTCTAGCCGCCTCTAATATGTTCAGCTCTGCTTTGAGGAGGGCAGCGATAGTGGCCTCGGCACGTTAGGAAGAGTTGCGCTACGTTCGGTTGCGTTACGTTTG
This sequence comes from Eufriesea mexicana, assembly GCF_001483705.2. Lineage (NCBI taxonomy): Eukaryota > Metazoa > Arthropoda > Insecta > Hymenoptera > Apidae > Eufriesea > Eufriesea mexicana. Next base: position 2,298 of record NW_016935706.1, read on the forward strand.
GTTAGGGTAGGTCAGGGTAACTTTGAATTTTGTGCTATACACTGCTATAAGGTGGACTTCTGCGCTCTACTGAACTCTAATGCGATCCGCTAGGCACTGGGGATACCAGCAACTCTGGTCCCGGCAAGTTAGGTTGAGCTATGTTGAGATAGGCTTGGTTAGGTTTAGATAGTGTAGCTTTGTCTTTTGTGCCGTACTCTGCTATTCGTCAGATATCTGCGATCTGCATTGCTGTACTATCCTCTGCTTGCCTTTTGGATGGTCAGCGATAGTGGTCGTGGCACTTTTGGAAGGGTTACGTTATGCTTCGTTATGTTACGTTATGTAATGTTTTGTTAGGATAGCTGTGACCTTAATGCTATACTCCGCCATTCGTAGGATATCCGCGCTCTATAGTGCTATAGTATATTCTACTCGGCTATAGGGAGGCTAGGAGTAGCGGTCTCGGCACGTTAGGCAGGGTTATGTTGCTTTTGGTTACGCTACGTTTGGTTAGGTCGGGATAGGATAGCTTGGACTTTTGTCCCACACACTGATTTCCGGTTGATTTCTGCGCTCTACAATGCTTTACTAAACTCTGCTCCAATCTCGCGATTCCAGCAACAGCGGTCGTGGGCCGTTCTATTGTGTAAGGTTACGTTTGCTTATTCAGGGTTAGGTTAAGCTTGGTTAGGATAGCTATGACTTTCGCGCTGTACACAGATATCCGCTGAATTCCTACCCTCTGCGGTGGTCTAATCGCCCTGCTTTGCTTTGGAGACGCCAGAAATGGTGGTCGCGGCCCATTAGGTATAGTTACGTTACGTTTGGTTAGGTTACGTTAGCATGGGTACGGTTTGGATATCTTTGATCTTTCTGCTATTCACCCCTGTTCTATTGATTTCTGCGCTCCACTCTCCGCTGAAACGTTCTGCTCGGCTCTCGGGTGGCCAGCAATAGTTGTCGCGGCACGTTAGATTTAGTCAGACAACGTTCGGCTATGTTAGGGTGCGTTGTGTTAGGTTAGGGTTTCTTTGACCCTTGTGCTGCACACCGCAAGTCTAAGGACTTCTGCGCACTTCTGTTCGCTATTGCAACCTGCTTGTCTCTGTGGACGCAAGGAGTACTGCTCCCGGCACGTTACCTTGGGTTACGTTACGTTCGCTTGTGTTAGGTTTGGATAGGCTTGGTTAGAATGTCTTTGACTTTTGTGCAGTACACTGATATTCGGACGATTTCAGCGTTCTACGTTGCTCTGCTGTAATCTGGTTAGCTCTCATGAGGCCAGTAATAGCGGTCGTGGCACGCCAGTTTGTGTTACGTTGCGTCTGCTTATGTTACGTTTTGATAGGTTAGGATAGGACATCTTTGACTTCAGCGCTATACACTGCTATTCGGTGGACTTCTGCCCTCAGCTCTGCTCTAATATGCTCCTCTTAACATTGGCGAGTCCAGCAATTGTGGCCTCGACGCCTTAGGTTTATTTGGGCTGCGTTTGGTTAGGTTACGCTTGGGGAAGTTAGGATAGGATAGCCTTGGCTTCCGTGCAGCACACTGCTATTAGGTGGCTTTCGGCGCCCTACTGTGCTCTAACATGATTTGCTTGGCGCTGGGGAGACAAGCAGTAATTTTTACGGCACGTTATGTTGAGTTAGGCTGCGTATGGATAAGTCGGGTTTTGTCTGGTTATGTTAGGATATCTTCGACTTTCGTGCTTTACACTCTATTGTGGCGGAGTTCTGCGTTCTACTGTGCTGTAGTATAGTCCTTATTTCCCTGGGGAGGTGAGCATTATCGGTATATGCATGTTAGGTTCTGTTACCTTACGTTTGGTTTTGTTACGCTTTCTTAGGTTGGGAAAGGATAGCTTTGACTCCTGTGCTGTAGACTGCTATACGGTGGACTTCAGCGCACTTCTCTGGTCTAATGTGCCATGCCTTGCTCTGGGAATTCCAGAAATAGGGTCCGCGGCAAGTTTGTTTCAGTTTAGTCACTTTCAGTTTGGTCATGTTTGTTTGTGTGAAGCATGGGTCGCTTTGATATTTCTGCCATACCCTGCGATTCTATGGATTTCGGCGCTCTGGTCTCCTCTGATATGTTTGCATGCCGATAGGGAGACCAGCGATAGTGTACTCGTCAGTCTAGGCTTGGATAGCCTGCGTTAGGTTATGTTATGTTAGGACGGGTTTGGCTAGGTTTTCTTTGACTTCTGTGCTATACACCGCTACTTGGTGGCTTTCTGCGCTCTACTGTGCCCCAGTAGACCTCTAGGGAGGAAAGGAACTGTTGTCTTGGCGCGTTAGCTAATGTCAGGTTACGTTTGTCTATATTAGGTTTGGATAGGTTAGGCCACGGTAGAGTTGACTGTTGCGCTATATGCTGCTACTCGGCGGAGCACTTCGCCCTGCACTTCTCTACTATACTCCGCTCGGCTCTGGCGAGGCCAGTAGTGGTGGTCCTGGTACGTTAGGTTGTGTTAGGCTACGTTGGTTTGTGTTACGTTTGGTTAGATTAGGTTTGGCGGCTTAGACTTCTATGCTATAGAATGCCCTCGGTGGATTCCTGCGATCTATATTGCTATACTATACCCTGCTCGACTCTCGGGATGCCAGCAATATTCGTCGAGGCACGCTAGGTTAAGTCAGAAATCGTTTAGGTAGGTTAGGTTACGTTGCATTAGGAAAGGATAGCTTTTACTTGTGTGCTTTGCACCGTAATTTCTTCCATATCTGCGTCCAGCGTTGCCCTACTAGCATCTGCTTGTCTCTGGAAGGCCACCTATTGCGGGCGTCTCACGTTCGGTTGAGTTCGGTTACTCTTTGCTAGGCTGTGTTGGGCTAAGTTTGATCAGGATGGCTCTCACTTTTGCGCTATACACCGCTGTTCGGTCGATCACTGCGCTCCACATAGCTCTAATATGCTCTGCTTGGCTCTGGGGTGGTCAGCAACAATAACCTCGGCACCTTATGTTGAGTTATGCAACGTTCGGTTAGGTTAAGTTAGGACAGTTTGGGCCAGGATGTCTCACACTTCTGTGCTATACACTGCAATGCGGTGGATTACTGTGCTCCACTGTGCTGTAGTATATTATGGATGGCCCTGGGGTGGTTTGAAATAATTGTTTCGGCACGTTAGGTTCAGTTAAGCTTCGTTCGGTTATGTTACGTATGGTTATGTTTGGATAGGGTAGCTTCGACTATTGTGCTGTGAACTGCGATTCTATGGACTTCTGGGCTCTAATCAACCGTGATATGCTCTGCTTGTCGATGGGAGGTCTGCAATTTCGGAACCAGCACGTTAGGTTCAGTTAGTCTTCCTTCGGTCAGGTTACTTTAGTTAAGGTTGTGTCAAGGGGTTTTCTGATTTTTCGCATTAAACAGCTATTTGGTCGCATCCTGCGCTCTTCTGTGCTCCAGTATATTCTGCTTGTCTCTAGGGAGGCAAGCAACTGTGGTCTCGGCACGTTAGTTTGGGTTAGGTTACGTTCCCTTATATTACCCTTGGCTAGATTAGGCCAGGATAAAGTTGACTTTTGTGCCACTCGCTGCTATTCTATGAACTTCTGCGCTCTACTGAGCTCACGTAAATTCTGCTTGGCCATGTGATTTCCTGCTGTAGTGGTCCCGGCACGTTGGGCTGAAGTACGTCGCGTAAGGTTATGTTACGTTTGGTATCGATAGGACAGGATTACTTTGCCTTTTGTGCTATATACTGCCGTTCGCATGATTTCTGCGCTCTTCGTTTGTCTACTGTACTCTCCTCGACCATGTGGATGCCAG
>NW_016935707.1:0-727 GCF_001483705.2 Eufriesea mexicana
TGCTACTTCGACTTTTATGCAATACCCTGCTTTTCGGTGGATTTCTGCGCTCTAATGTGTTCTGTGATGCTCTGCTTGACTTTGGGGTGTTCAGCAATAGTGGTGTAGGCTCGCTAGGGTGTGTGAGGTTCGCTTGTTTATGTTTTGCTTTGTTAGGTTAGGAGAGCATACCGGCGACTTTTGTGCTATACACTGTTGCTCGGTAGACTTCTCCGCTCTTCATTTCTCTGCTCTATTGTGCTCGGCTCTGGGGAGACCAGCAATAGCGGCCTTGGCTGGTTGCGTTGAGTTTGGATACGTTAGGTGGTGTCACGGTGGATTAGGTTCGGACACGGTACCTATGACTTTTGTGCTACAAACAGTTTCCGGTAGATTTCTGCGCTCTGCTGTGCCCCAATATGCTTTGCGTTGACCAGTGGAGACCAGATATCGTGGCCGCTGCATGTTAGGCTGCGATAGATTACGTATGGCTAGTTTATGTTAGCATGGGTAAGGCTCGGATAGCTTTGGTTTTTCTACTATACACTGTGTTTCTTTGCATTTCCGCGCCCTACTCCCCTCTAGTATATTCTGCATGGCCCTGTGGAGGCCAGCAATTTCGGTCGTAGCACGTTAGGTTGAGTTAGATTACGTTCGCTTTGGTAAGGTTAGGATCAGCTTGGTTAGGACGGATATGTCTTTTGTTCTATGCACAGCTGTACGGCGGATTCCTCCGCTCTACTGTTCT
>NW_016935708.1:0-369 GCF_001483705.2 Eufriesea mexicana
GAACGAATAGCGGTGTATAGCACAAAGGTCAAAGCCATCCTAACCAAACTTAAGCTAACCTACTCTAACAATGCTTAACCTAACACAACAAGACCTGCCTCGTCCGACATTGCTGGCATCTCCAGAGACACGCTGATGCTAGTAGAGCAATGCTTTGCATAGGTATCTGCTGAATAGCAGTGCATACCACTAAAGTCAAAGCTATCCTAGCCATACCTCTCCTGACCTTGCCAAGCCAAGCGTAACCTAACTAAATATAATATGCCGAGGCAATTATTGCTGTACTCCCCAGAGCCAAGCAGAATATATTAGAGCACAGCAGAGCGCAGAAATCCACCGAAGAGCAGTGTATGGCACAAAAGTTTAAGC
>NW_016935709.1:0-9715 GCF_001483705.2 Eufriesea mexicana
GTCTTGATCGTGTAGCTTCGACTTTTGTACTATACACTGATATTCGGTGGATTTATGCGCCCTTCATTGCTCAAATTGCCTCTGCTTGGCTCTTGGGAGGCCAGCAGTAGTGGTTGTGGGACGATAGATTGAGCTACGTTACGCTTGGATATGTTGCGATACGTTAGGTTAGAAGAGGCCAGCCTTGGCAATTGTGCTATACATTGCAATCAGGCGGATTTCTGCGCTCTACTCTGCTCTAGTATATTCTGCTTGGCCCCGGTGACGCCAGCAACAGTGGTTTCCGCACGTTATGTTGCGTCATGCTACGATCAGTTTGGTTAGGTTGGGTAAGGTAATGTTGGGACAACTTTAACTTTTGTGCTATACACTGCAATGTGGTTGATTTCTGCGCTCTAATGTTCTCTAGTATATTCTGCTTGTCTCTGTGGAGGCCAGCAATAGCGGTCTTGGCACGTTATGTCGTGTTAGACTATGTTTGGTTGGGCTCCGTTGGTTTGGGCTAGGTTCTGTTGGCTTAGACTTCTATGACGTACACTGCGACTCTATAGACTTCAGCGTTGCACTATCCACAAGTATATTCTGAATGTCTCTTAGGCGGCCGGCAATCGTGGTCACGGCACGTTAGGTTTCGTTAGGTTACGTGTGGCTATGATACGATTGGCGAGTTTTGCGCTCTACGGTTCCCTATTGTGTTCTTCTTGGTGCTGGGGAGGCCAGCAATTGTGGTCTCGGCACGATAGATTGTGAGTTGTGTTATACTGCGTTCGGGTTTGTCACGTCTGTTTAGTCTAGGATAGGAAAGCTCGGACTCTTCAGCTATACACTGCTATTCAGTTGATTTCTGCGCTTTACTGTGATCTAGTATGACCCGCCTTGCTCTGGGAATTCCAAAAATAGTGGCCGCGGCGCGTTGGGTTTTGTTACGTTGCGTTTGGTTAGGTTAGGTTAGATTTGTTTGGGTTAGGTTTGGATATCTTTGACTTTGGAGCTGTAGGCCATGTTTCTGTGGACCTCTGCCCTCCACTGTCCTCTAGTGTGCCATGCTTGGCGATGGCGAGGCCAGGAGTAGCGGGCTAGACTCGTTAGGTTCGGATTGGTTACGATTGGTTATGCTAGGTTAGGACAGTTTAGGTTAGGATATCTCCCCCATTACTGTTTTACACTTCAATTCGGCGGATTTCTGCCCTCTACTGTGCTCTAGTACATCCTGCATGGCTATGTGGGGGGCAGCGGTATTGGACCCGGCACGATATTCTGCGTTATGTTGCGTCCGGTTGTGCTACGTTTGGCTAGGTTAGGGTAGGGTTGCTTTGCTTTTTGTGCTATACACTGCTATTCGGTGGACTTCTGTGCTCTACATTGGTCTACTACGTTCTGCTCGGCTCTCGGGAGGCCAGCAACAGTGGTCGCGGCATGTTAGTTTGGGTTATATTACGTTTGGCTAGGTTATGCTACGTTGAGTTGAGTTAGCATAGCTTTGACTTTTGTGCTGCACACTGCTATTCTATGGACTTCTGCTCTCTTCCTTGCGATATCGGACTCTGCTTGTCTCTGTGGACGCCAGGTACAGCGCTCTCGTCACGTTAGGTTGAGATGTGTTGCGTTTTGTTTGGTTAGGTCTGGTTAGGCTTGGACAGGAGAGCATTTACTGTTGTGCTATACACTGATATTCGGACGATTTCAGCGTTTTAAATTGCTATCATATACTCTGCATAGCTCTCGTGAGGCCAGCAATAGCATTCGTGGCACGTCAGTTAGTGTCACGCTACGTCTGCTTATGTTACGATTGGTCAGGTTAGGATAGCGTAGCTTTGACTTTTGTGCTATTTACTGGTACCAAGATGAATTCTTCGTTCTGCTGTGATCTAATATTCTCTGCTTGGATCTAGGGTGGAGAGCAATTTTGATCTCTCCAAGTAAGGCTGTGTTAGGCAACGTTTCGTTGGGCTATGTTAGTTTGGGTTTGGCTTGGATTGTTTTGACTTTCGTTGCATACACTGTTATTCGGAGGGTTTCTGCGCCCTACTCTCTCCTAGTATATTCCTCTTGGCTATGGTGTGGACGGCAATAGTGGTCGCTGCACGTCAGATTGAGTTAGGCTATGTTTGTGTGTGTTACGATTGGTTAGGTTAGAGGAGGATAGCTCTGACACTTGCGCTATACACTGACTTCCAGCGGATTCCTGCACTGTACCGTGCTCTAATAAGTTCCGCTTGGCACTGGGAATGACAGCGATAGTGGTATCGGCACATTATTTTGAGTTATGCTACGTTTGGTTTGGTTAGGTTAGGCCAGGTTAGGTCATGATACCTTTGACTTTTGTGCTTTACACTGAAATGCGGCGGATTTCTGCTCTCCACTGTGCACCGGTAACCTCTGACTGGCTGTGTCGCTGTCAGCAATAGTGGTCTAGGCACGTTAGGTTCAGTTTGGTTACGTCAGGTTATGTCATGATTGTATAGGTTAGGCTAGGATTGCTTTGACTTTTGCGCTATAAGCTGCTATTCGGTTGGTTTCTGCTCTCTGCTGTGATCTAACATGCTCTGCTCTGTTATGGCGACGCCAGAAGTAATGGCCACGGCGGTTTAGTTAGAGGTAGGTTTCGCTTGGTTAATATCGGTTTTGTTTGCGCCAGGTTAGGATATCTTTGTCTTCCGTTCCGTACAATGTAATTCGTTGTGCTTCTGAGCTCTATTCTGCTCTGGAATGTTCTGCTTGGCTCTGGGGAAGCCAGTAATAGTGGTCTCGGCACATTAGTTTGAGATATGATGCGTTCGGTTGTGCTATGTTAGCTTTGGTTAGGATCGGATTTTCCCGACTTTTCTGCTGCACCCAGCGATTCTATGGATTTCTGCGCTCTACTCTCCTCTAGAATGCTCTGCTTGACTCTGGTTAGGCCAGCAATACTGGCCGTGGCACGTTAGGTTGAGTTAGATTTATTTTGGCTACGTTAGATTAAGTTGGATTAGGATAAGATAGCTTTGACTTAGGCACTCAACAATGATATCCCATGGACCTGTGTGCTCTACAGTGATCTAGTTTATTCCACTGGCCTCTGGCGTCGCCAGCAGTAATGGTCGCAGCCCGTTTGTTTGAGTTACGTTACGCTCGGTTAAGTTAGCTTAGGCCAGGCGTGGTTATGGTAGCTTTGACGTTCGTGCCACCCACTGCCTTTCGGTGGGTTTCCGCGCTCTACTGTGATCTACTACACTCTGCTCCTCACTGTGGATGCCAATAACAGTGACCGCGGTGGGTTAGGTACAGTTATGTTACGGTTGGTTAGGATAGGTTGGTTAAGGTTTGATTAGAATAGCTTCGACTTTTGTGCTTTACACTGCAATGAGGCGGATTCCTGCGTTCTACTGTGCTCTAGCATATTCTGGTTATCTCTGTTGAAGTCAGCAATAGTGGTCAAGGCACGTTAGGTTGGGTTTGGTTACGTTTGTTTCTGTTACGTTTGGCTAGGTTAGGCTAGGATTGCTTTGAATTTTACGATATAATGGTTAGGTTACGTTCGTTTCTGTTACGTTTGGCTAGGTTAGGCTAGGATTGCTTTGAATTTTACGATATAAGCTGCTACTCGGTGCATTTCCGCGCACTGCTGTGCTCTAATATGCTCTGGTTGCCTCTATGGAGGCCTGCAATATTTTTCGCGGCACCTTATGTTGGGTTTGGCTATGTCATGTAAGCATATGTATGTTTTGGTTCGGTTTGGGTATCTTTGACTTTTCTGCTCTACACTGCCATTCCGTGGACATCTGTGCTCTACTCTCCTCTAATATGCTTTGCATGTCGCTGAGGAGGCCGGCAGTTGTGTTCTCGGCACATTAGGTTGAGTTACGTTACCTTTGGTTAGCTTACGTTTGGTCGGGTGGGGATGGGATAACTTTGAATTTTGTGCTATACACTGTCATTCGGCGGATTCCTGCGCTCTTCTTTCTCTACTACACGCTGCTCGAATCTGGGGCGGTCATCAATAGCAGTCGTGGCACGATAGGATATGTCAAGAAACGTTTGGATAGGTAAGGTTATGTTACGTTTGGTAATGGTGGCTTCTACTTTTGTGCTATACACTTCTATTTGGCGGATTTCCAAATTTAACGTTGCTCTACTATACTCTGCTCGACTCTGTGGTCGCCAGTAATAGTGGTCTCGTCCCGTTATGTTGAGCGATGTTACGTTTAATTGCATTCTGATTGTTTGTGTGAGTTTGGATGGATCTGACTTCCGTGGTGTACACTGATATTCGGTGGTTTCTGTGCTCTACTGTGCGTTATTATGATCTCTGGGGACGCCACTAATCGTGGTCTCGGTGCGATATGTTGAGTTAGGATACGCTTGGTTGGGCTATGTTAGCTCTGGTTATGTTTGCATAGCTTCGGTTTCTCTGCTGTACTCTAAGATTCCATGGATTCCTGCTCTCTACTCTCCCCTATTACGCACTGCTTGGCTCTGAGGAGGCCAGCAATAGCGGTCACGGCTAGTTAGGTTGAGCTAGGTTACGCGTGGCTTGGCTATGTTAGGTTAGGCTTGGTTAGGGTAGCCTTGACGTATGTGCTGTGCACAGCTGTCCGGTATATATCCGCGCTCCGCATTGCTCTACTCGTATCTGCTTGTCTCTGGGGAGGCAAGAAATAGCGGTCGTGGCACGCTTGTTTGAGTTACGCTTCGTTTGGCTGGCTTAGGTTAGGTTACGTTTGGTCATGATTGCTTTGACATTCGTGCTATATTCCGCTATTCTGCGGATTTCTGCGTTCTACTAAGCCCCAGTATGATCTACTTGGCACTGGGGAGGCAGGCAAAAGTGATAGCGTCGAGTTAGGTTGAGCTATGTTATGATAGGCTAGGTTAGGGGAGGATAGCATTGTCTTTTATGCTCCGCACTGCTATTCGGCAGATACCTAAACTTTTGCGCTTCACATTGGCATTCGGTGGATTCCTACGCTCTACGTTACACTTCTGTACTCTGCTCGACCCGCAGGATGCCTGCAATAGCGTTTGGGGCAAGTAAGTTTGAGTTAGGTTTCGTTTGGTTAGGTTATGTGAGGTTAAGTTCTGTTAGGATAACTTTGACTTTCGCGGCTATACACAGTTATTAGGTGGTTTTCTGCCCTCTACTGCGCTGTACTCTAATCTGCTTGGCACCGGGGTGGCGTGCAAAAGCTGTCGCGGCACTTTACGTTGGGCATGGCTATGTCAGGTCTGGTTATGTTAGTTTGGGTTAGGATTCGGTATCTTTGACTTTCATGCTGTACACCGCGATTCTCTGAATTTCTGCCCTCCGCTTTCCTCTAATATATTCTTCTTGGCTCTGGTGAGGCCAGCAATAGTGGTGGCGGCACGTTTATTTGAGTTTGGCTAGGTTTGGTGGTGTTCCAGTTGGTTTGGTTAGTACAGGGTACCTTTGACTTTTGTGCTACATTCTGTTTTTCGGTGGACATCTGCGATCTACTGTGCTCTATTATGTTCCGCTTGGCAATGGGGAGGCCAGCATTAGTGACCCAGGCACGTAAGGTTCGGATAGGTTACGTCTGGTTATGTTATGTTTGGAAACGTTTGGCGAAGGTAGCATTGATTTTTGCGATATACACTGTTATTCTGCGGATTTCTTCACTCTACCACACTCTAGTATGTTCAGCTCGGCTCTGGGGGCCAGCAATGGTGGTTTCGGGACGTTAGGCTGTGTTTGGATACGTTTGGTTGTGTTAGGTTAGTTTGGATCAGGTTAGCGTGTCTTTGACTTTTCTGCTATACACCGCCATTCTACGGACGTCTGCGACCTACTCTCCTCTGATATGTTCCGCTTGGCGATGGGGAGGCCTGCATTAATGGTCTAGGCATGTTAGGTTGGATTATGTTGCACTTGGATAAGTCCCGTTTGGCCAGGTTAGGATAGGATAACTTTGACTTTTGCGCTATATAATTCTTTTCGATGGATTCCTGCGCTCTGCATTGCTCTGCTATACTCTGCTCGACTCTGTGTTCGCCAGCAATTGTGGTCGTGACGCGATAGGTTGACATATGTTATGCCTGGTTTGGATTGTTTTGGTCAGGTTTGGTTATGATGGCTTTGACTTTTGTGCTGTGTACTGCTATTCGGCGTTTTACTGTACTCTGCTATGCTCTGGTATGTTCTGCACGGCAGTGGGGATGCCAAAAATAGTGGCCTCGGCACGGTAAGCTTTGATAGACTACGTCTGACTAGGATAAGCTGTGTCGCGTTATGTTGCGATATATTTGACTTTTCCTATATGTGCTGCTATTTGAACTACGTCTGATTAGGATAAGCTGTGTCGCGTTATGTTGCGATATATTTGACTTTTCCTATATGTGCTGCTATTTGGCAGCACTCTGAGATCTACTGTGCTCTAGTACATGCTGTTTGGCTAAGTGGTTTTAGGCAATGGTGGTCTCGGTACGTTAGGTCATGTTAGGTAGCGTTTGGCTATATTACCATCGGAGAGGTTTGGATGGGGTAGCTATGACATTTGTGGTATACACTGCTTTTCGGCGTATTCCTTCTCTCTGTATTGCTCTGCTATGCTCTGCTGGTCTCTAGGGAGTCCAGTGATAGTGGTCGCATCACGTCAGTCTGGTTTAGGCGACGTTTGGCTACGTTACGTTTGTTTAGTGTAAGAGAGGACAGCATGGACCTTGCGATATATACTAATATTCGTTGCACTTCTGCACTGTGCTGTGCTCTAATATGCTATGCTTGCCTATGGCGAGTCCGCAATAGTTATCTCGGCACGTTGGGCTGTGATAGGCTACGTTTCGTTAGGGTCTGCTTGTTTGTGTTAGGCTTGTATAGCATTGACTTTCTTGCGATAGGCTGTAATTCGGTGGATCTCTGCGCTCCACGCTGCATGACTATACTCTCCTCGGCTCTGGGAGGCCAGCAATAGTGGCCGCAGCGCGTTAGGTTGAATTACGTTACGTTCGCTTACGCTACGATTTGTTATGTTAGGCGGCGCTAGCTACGACTTTCGCGCTGTACACTGCTGTTCGGCCGATTTCTGCTCTCCTCTGCGCTCTAGTGTGTTCAGCTTGGATCGAGGGGGGCCAGCAATAGTGGTATCGGCACGTTACCGTGAGTTAGGCTACGTTTGGTTAGGTTAGGTTAGGTTTTGTTAGGAGAGGGTGCCTCGGCCTCTTGTGCTTTACGCAGCTTTGCGTCGTCTTTCAGCGGCCTACTGCGCTCCAGTGTGTTCTGCTTGGCCTGGGAAGGTCAGGAGTAGTGGTCTAGGCGCGTTGAGTTTAGTTTTGTTACGTTTGGTGTTGCTGTGTTTGGATAGGTTAGGCGTGGACGGTTCTGAGACTTGTGATACACATAGACATTCGGCGGATTTCTGCGCGCTACTGTGATCAACCATGCCCTGCTTTGCTCTGGGAAGGCTTTAAACTGTGGCCGCGGCGAGTTCGGTTGCGCTATTGTACGTTCGGTTTGGTTAGGTTAGGATAGGTTTGGTCAGGATATCTTTGACTTTTGTGCTGTTCACTGCGATGCGGACGATTAGTACGCTCTACTGCACTCTTGTATATTCTGCTTGGCGCTCTGGATGCCAGCAATACTGGTCACGGCACACTAGGTGGAGTCAGATTACGTTTTGTCCGGTAAGGTTATTTTGGGTTGTGTTAGGACAGCAACGACCTTTGCGCTTACACGGCTATCCTACGGACTCCTGTGCCTTACTGTGCTCCATCATAATCTGCTTGTCTGTGGGGACGACAACAATAGTGATCACCGCACGTTACGTTTTGTTATGTTGCGGTTAGTTATGTTAGGTTGGGTTAGGATTCGTCAGGTTATCCCTGAGTGTTGTGCTACACACAGCTCGTCTGTGGATTTCTGCGCTCTACGTTGCTCTACCATGCTCTGCTCGACTCTGGGGTGTCCGGCGATAGTTGTCACGTCACGTTAGGTCGAGTTAGGCTACGTTTGGCTAGGTTACGTTTGTTTGCGTTAGGTCGGGGTAGCTTTGACTTTTGTGGTATTCACTGTCATTTTGTGGGCCGCTGCACTCCATTGTGTTCTACTGTCTTCTGCTTGGCCTTGTGGCGTCCAGCAATAGTAGTCGCGGCTCGTATTATTGTGTTATGCTACGTTTGGTTAGGTTACGTCAGCTATGGTTAGGCGTGGATAGATTCGACTTTTCTTCTCTACACTGCGACTCTACGCATTTCTGCACGCTACTGAGCTCTAATAAGCTCTGGCTGGCTTTGGGAACGCCAGCAATAGTGATCCAGGTGCTCTAGGTGGAGTTAGGTTACGTTTGGTTAGGTTATGTGTGTTTGGGATAGGTTTGGATAGCTTTGACTTTCTTGGCAAGGACAGCTATTACGTGGGTTTCTGCGCTCTTGTGTGCTCTAGTATGTTCTGCTTGGCAAGGGAGAGGCAAGCAATAGTGGCCGCGGCGCGTTAGGTTCAGTCAGTCTGGTTAGGTTTGGTTATGCTAGGTTAGTTTAGGGTATGTCCGACTTATGTGCTGTACAGTGCATTTACGTGCCTTTCAGCGCTCCACTGTGCTCGCGTATACTCTGCGTGGCTGTGGGGTGTCCAGCGATAGTGGCCTCAGCACGTTATGTTAAGTTTGGTTGCGTTTGCCTATATCACGTTTGAATGGGTTAGGGTAAGGTAGCTTAGACTTTTGTACTGTACAATGCCATTCGGCGGATATCTGTTCTCTAAATTGATCCACCACACCCCGCTCGATTCTCGGGATGAGAGGAATAGCGCTCGTGGTACGTTGGGATGCTTTAGGTCAGGGTATGTTTGGTTAGTGTAGCTTCGGCTTTCGTGCCATACGCAGTTATTCGATGGGCTCGTGCCCTCCACTGTGCTCTACTATAATCTGCTATACCCTGAGGAGGCCAGCGAGAGTGGTCGCGGCAAGTTACGTTGAGCTTGGCTACGTTAGGTTAGGTTATGTTTCTTTGGGATAGGCTAGCATGTCTTCGACTTTTCTGCTGTACATTGCGGTTCTATGGATTTCTGCGCAATATTCTCGTCTAACGAGTTCTGCTAGGCTCTGTGGAGGTTGGTAATACTGGTGGCGTCCCCTTAGGTTGAGTTTTATTTCGTTTGGTAGTGTTAAGGTTTGTTAGGTTACGACAAGTTTCCTTTGACTTTTGCGCTATACACAGCTGTTCGGTGGTTTTCGGCGATCTACTGTCCCCTAATGTGTTCCGCTTTGCACCGGAGAGGTCAGCAATAGTGGCGTACGCACGTTAGTGTGTGTTAGGTTCGTAACGCAATATTTCGTTTGGTATACTAAGGATAGCATATCAGTGCCTTTTTTGCTATACCCTGCTATTCGGTGGATTCCCACGATCTACGTTGCTCTGAAATATTCTACTCCGTTCTCAGTAGGACGGTAATAGCGGTCTCGTCACGTTAGCTTGGGTTGGGCAGCGTTTGGCTAGGTTATGTTCGGTTAGGTTAGGACAAGATAACCTTCAGCTTTGAACTGTACACTGATATTCGGTGGTTTTCTGCGCTCTACACTGCTCTACTATACCCTGCTTGACCCTGTGGGGCCAGTAATATTTGTCCAGGCACGTTAGCTTCATTTAGGCTACGCTTGATTATGTCACGTTTTGCTAGGATAGGAGAGTAGAGCTTAAATTATTGTGCTATGCACCGCTATTCGGTGGATTCCTGCGCACTGCTTGGCTCTAGGGGGACAGCAATAGTGGCATCGGGACGTTTCGT
>NW_016935710.1:0-446 GCF_001483705.2 Eufriesea mexicana
AGTTAACTCACCACGATATTAGCCGAAAATGTTAATAAAATTGAATTTTCCAGCAAGATTCTGTAGCATTGCGAAGCCTATAGCATGCCAATAGAATCTTTCCTCCTCATTTATGCGAGAAAGTTAACTCACCACGATATTAGCCGAAAATGTCAATAAAATTGAGTATTCCATCCAGATTCTATGGCATTGGAATGTCTATATCCCGCGAATAGAATCTACCCTGCTTATTTAGGCAAGACAGATAGCTCACCACGATAACAGTCGAAACTGACAATAATATTGATATTTCCTGCCAGTTTCTATACTATTGAAATGGCTATAGCACGCCAATGGAATCTCTCCTCCTTATTTATCCAAGAAAGTAAGCTCATCTCGATATCAGTCGAAAATGTCAATAAAATTGAATCTGCCAGGCACATTCTATATCATTGCCATGGCTATAG
>NW_016935711.1:0-480 GCF_001483705.2 Eufriesea mexicana
CGTAACGCAACCATACGTAACCTAACACCACCCACCCTACCTACAACCCTATTGCTGACCTCCACAGATCCGAGCAGGCAATACTAGAGCATTGTTAACTACATGAATACGCAGCGTTGCAGTGTAAAGCACAAGAGTCGAAGATAACCTAACCAAACCTTACCCTACCTAGCCCAACCAAACGTTGCCTAACTCGGAATGACTTGCCGATACCACTATTCTGCCTTTCCCAGAGCCAAGCTGAATATTAGGGCTCAGTACAGTGCAGAAATCCGCCGAAGAGCAGTGTATAGCGCTGAAGGCGTAGCTAGGCCCTCCAAACCTAGACAATCGTCATGCATCCAAACGTAACGTAACTTAACCTGACATGCCGAGCGCACTATCGCTGGACACCCCAGAGGCAAGCAGGGCATATTGGAGCACAGTATAGCGCAGAAGTCCACCGAGTAGCGTTATACAACGCAAAGGTCAATTATACCC
>NW_016935712.1:0-941 GCF_001483705.2 Eufriesea mexicana
CTTCCTCCTTATATATGCAAGGAGGCCATCTCACCACGATATTGCCCGAAAATGTCAATAAAATTGAATTTTCGAGCCAGATCATATAGCACTGCAATGGCAATAGCACGCCAATAGTATTCTTCCTCCTTATATATGCAAGGAGGCCATCTCACCACGATATTGCCCGAAAATGTCAATAAAATTGAATTTTCGAGCCAGATCATATAGCACTGCAATGGCAATAGCACGCCAATAGTATTCTTCCTCCTTATATATGCAAGGAGGCCATCTCACCACGATATTGCCCGAAAATGTCAATAAAATTGAATTTTCGAGCCAGATCATATAGCACTGCAATGGCAATAGCACGCCAATAGTATTCTTCCTCCTTATTTATGCAAGAAAGTTAGCTCACCACGATATTGGGAGTGAATGTTAATAAAATTGGACTTTCCAGCCAGATTCTGTAGCATTGCAATGGCTATAGGACGCCAATAATTTCTTTCTTCCTTATTTAGGCAAGAAAGTTAGCTCACCAAGGTATTAGAAGAAAATGTTACTAAATTTGACTTCCAGCCAGATTATATAACATTGCCATGGCCATAGCTTGCGAATTGAAGCTTTCCTCCTTATTTATTCAAGAAAGTTAGCTCACCACGATATCATTCGAAAATGTCAATAGAATTGGATTTTCCATCCATTTTCTATAGCACTGCAGCGGGTATAGAGCGCAAATAGATTCTTTCCTCCTTATTTGTGCAAGGAGGTTAGTTCACCGCGATATTAGCCGAAAATGTCAATAAAATTTAATTTTCCATCCAGATTATACAGCATTGCAATGGCAATAGCACGCCAATAGTATTCAGGAATAGCACAACAAAAGTATCATTCCTACGTATTTAAGCATGAAAGTTACCTTACAACGATATTAACCGAAAATGTCAATAAAATTGAATTTT
>NW_016935713.1:0-519 GCF_001483705.2 Eufriesea mexicana
GTACCGTGAAAGTCAAATCTATCCAAACCTAACACATGCTAACGTAACGTAGCCAAACGTAACGTAATACACGCAACGCGTCGCGGCCGCTATATCTGGCGTCACCAG
Organism: Eufriesea mexicana; assembly: GCF_001483705.2. Lineage (NCBI taxonomy): Eukaryota > Metazoa > Arthropoda > Insecta > Hymenoptera > Apidae > Eufriesea > Eufriesea mexicana. Next base: position 109 of record NW_016935713.1, read on the forward strand.
AGCAAAGCAGGGCATATTAGAGATCAGCATAGCGCAGAAAGCCGCCGAAAATCTGCGTACAGCACAAAAGTCATCAGTAACATCCTGACCTAACCTATCGTATCATTACCAAACGTAACCAAACTCAATCCAACGTGTCGCCACCACTATTGCCGGACTCCCCTCAGCCAAGCAGAACATACTAGAGCACAGTAGGGTGCAGAGATCCACCGAATAGCAGCGTGTAACGCAGAAGTAAAAGCCGTCCTTTCCTAACTTAACCAAACATAGCATAACCAAACGTAAACTTTCTCAAGCTGAAGTTCCTAGAATATTGCTGCTGACAATAAAGCCAAGCAGAATACACTTGAGCACAGTACAGCACAGAAATCCACCGAATGGCAGTGCATTGCATAAAAGTCAAACCTATCC
>NW_016935714.1:0-283 GCF_001483705.2 Eufriesea mexicana
TATTTATCCAAGAAAGTATACTCACCACGATATGAGTCGAAAATGTCAATAAAATTGAAATTTCCGGCCCGATTGTACAGCATTGCAATGGCCGTAGCACTCCAAAGGGATCTTTCCTCCTTAGATATGCAAGAAAGTTAACTCACCACGATATTAGTCTAAAATGTCAATGAAATTGAAATTTCCGGCCTGATTCTATAGCATTGCAATGTTTATTGCATGCCAATACAATCTTTCATCCTTGTTTATGCAAGAAAGCTAGCGCACCATAATACTAGACGAA
>NW_016935715.1:0-208 GCF_001483705.2 Eufriesea mexicana
TCTCTGAGAGCTATCTTTCTTGCATAAATAAGGAGGAAAGGTTCAATTGGCGTGCTATAGGCTTCGCAAGGCTATAGAATCTACCAGGAAAATTCAATTTTATTGACATTTTCGACAAATATCGTGGTGAGCCATCTTTATTTTGTAAATACGGAGGAAAGATTCAATTGGCGTGCTATAGCCGTCGTAATGCTATGGAATCTGGCTG
>NW_016935716.1:0-542 GCF_001483705.2 Eufriesea mexicana
GTAGCGCAAAAGTCAAAGCTACCCTATCCTAAACTAACCGAACGTAACATAACCGAACGTAACCTAACTTAACCTATCGTGCCGACACCTCTCGTGCTGGCCTCCACAGCGCCAAGCAGGTAACATTATCCACCAAGAGACAGTGTAAACCGCGAAAGTCAAATCTATCCAAACCTAACCCAACTTAACTTAACGCAACCAAACGTAGCGTATCTCAATATAACGGGCCGAGACTAATATTAGCGTCCTCCCCAGAGTCGAGCAGGGCATTATGGAGCAACGTAGAGCGTGGAAACCCAACGAATATGAGTGTATAGCACAGAACTCAAAGCTACCCCATCCTAGCCTATCCAAGCGAAACGTAACCAAACGCAACATGACATAACCATACGTGCCGAGACCACTATTGATGGACTACCAGAGCCAAGCAGAGCGTATTAAAGCACACTAGGGCACAGAAATCCACTGTATTGCAGTGCACAGCGCAATAGTCAAAGCTATCCTATACTAACCTAGCCAAACGAAACGTAACCGAACGTGAC
>NW_016935717.1:0-245 GCF_001483705.2 Eufriesea mexicana
GCTTGGTGATTAGGTCGTCTAACGCCTTCAATGCAATGGCAAGTAAAGCCACCTACTTGCCAGGGAATAGGTCTATTCAAAATCTATAATCTGTCTTAGCTTGGTGATTAGATCGCCTAACGCCTTATATCCAATGGCAAGTAAAGCCATCTACTTGCCAGAGAATTGGTCTATCCAAGATCTATAATCTGTTATAGCCTGGTGAATATGTCACCCAACGCGTTCAATCCAATGGCAAGTACTGC
>NW_016935718.1:0-479 GCF_001483705.2 Eufriesea mexicana
GCAATGACTCTAGCTCGCCAAAAGAATCTCTCCTCCTTATATGCGCAAGCAAGTTAACTCACCACAATATTAGTGGAATATGTCAATAAAATTGAACTTTCCAGTCAGATTCTATAACGTTGCAATGGCTATACCACGCCAACAGAATCTTTCCTCCTTATTTATGCTAGCAAGTTAACTCACCACAATATTAGTCGAAAGTGTCAATAAATTTGAGTTTTCCTTCCAGATTCTACTGCATTGCAATGCCTATAGCTCGACAACAGAATCTTTCCACCTTATTTATGGAAGCAAGCTAACTCACCACAATACTAGTCGGAAATGTCAATAAAATTGAACTTTCCAGGCAGATTGAGCAGAGCATTGCAATGTCTATAGCACGCCATGAGGATCTTTCCTCCTTACTTACGCAAGGAAGCCAGCTCACCGCGATATTAGTCGAAAATGTCAACAAAATTGTATTTTCCAGCCAGATTCTA
>NW_016935719.1:0-213 GCF_001483705.2 Eufriesea mexicana
TAAATAAGGAGGAAAGATGCTAGTGGCGTGCTATAGCCATTGCAACGCTATAGAGTATGTCTGAAAATTGAAATTTATTGACGTTTTCGGCTACTATCGTGGTGACCTATCTTCCTTGCATATGCAAGGAGGAAAGATTCTACTGGCGTACTATAGTCATTGCAATCCTATAGAATCTGGCTGGAAAATTCAATTTTATGGACATTTTCGACT
>NW_016935720.1:0-1038 GCF_001483705.2 Eufriesea mexicana
CATACATCCATACATACGTAAATCCGTCAATCCATACCTCAATCCCTCCATTCATCCATCCATCCACAACACCATTCATCCACACATACATCCATTCATACATCCATTTTTCCATACATCCATCCATTCATACATCCACCCATCCATACATCCTTCGAACCATACATCCAACAAACACCCATCCATACATCCATCGATCCATACATCGATCCATCCATACATCCATCCATCCATACATTCATACATCCACACATCCACATAGCCATCCATCCATACTACCATACAACCATACATACATCCATACATACATCCATACATCCATCCATACATCCATACATCCGTACATCCATCCATACATCCATGCATACATCCATGCATACATCCATTCGAGCATCCATACAAGCATCCATACATACCTCCATTCTTCAGTCCATTCACCCATCCTACACATCCACACATCCTTGCCTCCGTACATCCATATACTCTTACATCCATACATCCATACATACATCCACACATACATCCGTCCATTCATATATCCGTCCACTCATACGTACATCCATCCATACATGCATACATATGTACATTCATTAATCTATACATCCGTAAATCCATACATTCGTACATCCATACATTCGTAGATCCATACATACACACATCCATACATCCATACATCCATACATCCATCCATCCATCCATACATCCATACACCTATGCATCCTTACGTTCGTTCATCCATTCGTCCATACATCCAGACATCCATACATCCATACATACTTACATCCATACATTCATACATACATACATCCATACATGCATACATCCAGCCATCCGTACCGCAATCCATCCATACATCCATTCATGCGCACATACATTCATCCGTACATCCATCCTGCCATATCACCACCCATACATACATCCATTGATGCATACATCTATCCGTCCAAACATCCATCCATCCACACATCCATACATCCACACAGCCATACATCCATAAATCCTTCCATTCGTACGTCTATCGTCCGATACATCCACCCA
>NW_016935721.1:0-220 GCF_001483705.2 Eufriesea mexicana
AGTGAATAGGTCGCACATCGCCTTCAATCCAATGGCAAGTACACACTTCTACTTGCCAGAAAAGAGGTCCGTTCAAAGTGTATAGCCTGCTATAGCTTGATAAATAGAAAGAATAGCGCCTTCAATCCAATGGCAAGTACAGCCCTCTACATGCCAGACAATAGGTCTATTCACAATCTATAACCTGTTATAGCATGGTGAATAGAACGCATAACGCCTT
>NW_016935722.1:0-1227 GCF_001483705.2 Eufriesea mexicana
GTTAGATTACGTTCGGTCGTGTTAGGTCAGGACAGGTTAGGTTAGGATGTCCTTGACATTTGTGGCACACACTGCAATGCGGTGCTTTTCTGCGCTCGACTGTGCTCTACTACGTTCTGCATGGCTCTGGGTGGACCAACAATAGTGGCCGCGTCTCGTCATGTTGGGATAGGCTATGTTTGGTTTGGTTACTTTAGAATTGGTTATGTCAGCATTGCTTCGACCCTTTTGCTACAAATTGCGATTCCATGGGTTTCGAAGCACTACACTCCTCTACTATGTTCTACGCGTCTCTCTGTAGGCCAGCAATAGTGGTCGCGCCACGCACGGTAGTGTTTGGTTATGTTTGACAATGTCACGATTGGTTAGGTTAGGATAGGATAGCTACGGTTTTGGTGCTATACACTGCTATTCGGTGGATTTCTGGGTTCTACTTTGCTCTACTATATTCTGCATGGCCCCGGGAATGCCAGCAACAGTGGTCTCTGCAGACTGGTCTGAGGAATGTGATGCCCGGTTGAGTTAGGCACATTTCGATTAGGTTAGCTGAGACGTTTGATCCATACACTGTTATTCGGTGCATATCTGTGTTCTACTTTGCCCTACTATATTCTGCTTGGCCTTGGCTATGCCAGCAACAGTGGCCTCGCACGCTGGATTCAGTTATGTTACGTGGAACGATAGCGATGACTATTACCGGCGTCCCCAGAGACAAGCGGTGTTTGACAGGGCAGAGTGGAGGACAGATGACCACAAGACATCAGTGTTGGGCACAAGAGCCAAAGATATCCTAACCCAGCACATCCTGACCTAGCATAACCACACGTAATCTAACTGAACCAGAATTGCCCCGACCATTACTTCTGTCTTTCCCAGAGCCAAGCGGAACGTACCAGTTCACAGTTGAGTGCAGCATTCCTCCGTACGGCGGTGTATAGCATAGAAGGCAAAGACCTCCTTCCCTAACCTAACCAATCGCTACATAACCACACCTAACCTAACACTATCAGCGTGTAGAAAAAGTAGGGACCACTATTGCCGGCCTCCGCAGAGTCAAGCAGAGTATAAAATGGCAGTGTATGGCGCAGGAATCCACTGAATAGCAGTCTGTGCCAGGAATGTCATAGTTACCCTTAATCAACCCAAGCACACATAACCTAGCCGAACGTAACATAACTAGAGCCAGCGTGCCTAGGCCACTATTGCTGACCTCCCCAGAGCGAAGCA
>NW_016935723.1:0-703 GCF_001483705.2 Eufriesea mexicana
TGCTGTGCACGGCTGTTCGGTGATTCTTGCGCTCTACTGTGCTCTAGTATTCCCTGCTTGGCCCTGGGGAGCGCAGAAGTAGCGGTCTCGGCACGTTAGATTGAGTTATGTTATGTTTGATTATGTCCTATTGATTTGGGTTAGGCTTGGATAGCTTTGACTTTTCTGATTAACACTACGATTCTATGGATTTCTGCATTCTACCCTCCAATAACGTGTACCGCCTGGATATGTGCAGGCCGGCAATAGTGTTGGCGGCACGTTAGGTTGTGCTATGTTACGTTTGGTTACGTTACGATTGGTCAGGTTAGGAGATGATGTCTTCGACTTTAGAGCTACAGTATGTTATTAGGTGGATTCCTGCGCCCTACATTACTCTAGTATTTTCAACTTGGCTCTGGGATGGCCAGCAGCAGTGGTCCCGGCAACTTGCGGTTAGTCATGCTACGTTCGGTTAGGTTGGGTCAGGTAAATATTGGTTAGGATATCTTTAACTTTTGTGCTGTATACGGCTATTCGGTCGGCTTCTGCTATTTGCCGAGCTCTAACATGCCGTCTTTGGTTCTGTGGAGTGCCGCAATATCTGTCCCAGCACTTTTGGCTGAGTTAGTCTATGCTCGATTATGTTCTGCTGGTTTGGGTTGGACTGGGGGGCTCCGACTTTTCTGATATACACTCCGATTCTATGGATTTCTGGCTTCTG
>NW_016935724.1:0-914 GCF_001483705.2 Eufriesea mexicana
TACAATAGCCATTGCAATGCTATAGAATCTGCATGGGAAATTCAATTTCACTCACAGTTTCGACTACTATCGTGGTAAGATACCTTCTTTGCATAAATAAGGAGGAAAGATAATATTTGCGTGCTCTACCCGTTGCAGTGCTATAGAATCTGGACGGAAAATTCAATTTTATTGACATTTTCGACTAATATTGTGGTGAGCAAGCTGTCTGTCTTCCATAAATAAGGTAGAAGGATACTATTGACGTGCTATAGCGTTTGTAATTCTATAGAACTTGTCTGGAACAATCAATTTTATTGACATTCACGGATAATATCGTGGTGAGCTAACATTCTTGCACAAATAAGGAGGAAAATTTCCGTTGGCGTGCTATAGTGTCTTGCTGCAAAATATATTTATATAGACTGTTCTGAGTAAAATCGGGTTGAGCTAACTTTCTTATATAAATAAGGAGGAAAGATACTATTGGCGTGCTATAGCCCTTCAAATGATATATAATCTGCATAGAAAATCCAATTTTATTGACACTTTCCTCTACTATCGTGGTGAGATAACGTTTTTCCATAAATAAGGAGGAAATATGCTATTTTCGCGCTATACCCGTTGCAGTGCTATAGAATCTGGCTGGAAAATTCAATTTTATTGACATTTTCGAATAATATCGTGGTAATATTATCGTGGTGCGCTAACTTTCTTGCATAAATAAGGAGGATAGATTCTATTGTCGAGGTATGGCCATTGCAGTGCAAGAGAATCTGGCTGGAAAACGCAATTTTATTGACATTTCCGGATAATATCGTGGTGAGATAACTATCTTCCATAAATAAGGTAGAAAGACACTATTGACGTGTTATAGCCATTGTAGTGCTATAGAACCTGTCTGGAACAATCAATTTTATTGACATTTTCGGATA
>NW_016935725.1:0-230 GCF_001483705.2 Eufriesea mexicana
GCCAATAGAATCCTTCCTCTATATTTATGCAAGAAAGTTACATCACCACGATATTAGTCGAAAATGTCATTAAAATTACATTTTCCAGCCAGATTCTGAAGCATTGCAATGGCTACAGCTCGCCAGTAGAATCTTTCCTCCTTATTTATGCAGGTATGACAGCTCATCACGATATTAGTCGAAAATGTAAATAAAACTGAGTTTTTCATCCGGATACTATACAATTGCAA
>NW_016935726.1:0-786 GCF_001483705.2 Eufriesea mexicana
CATTCACACATTCACATATCCATACACCCATTCTTCCATACATCCAACCATCCATACATCCATGGATCCATACATCCATACATCCGTCCACACATACAACCATACCTTAATCCACCCATGCATCCATCCATTCAAACATCCGTACATTCATGCATCCATACATCAGTAAATCCATCCATACACACCTCCATCCATCCATACGTCCATCAATTAATACAACCATACATATATACATCCATCCATTCATACATCCATACATACGTCCACACATACAACCATACCTTAATCCATCCATACATCCATTCTTCCGTACATCCATTCATCCGTACATCCGACCATCCGTACATCAATCCATCCATACATACATTCATCCATACGGCCATCAATTCATACATCGTTCCATCCATACACCCATCCTCCCATCCATCCATCCATCCATACATCCATCCATTCATACCTCAATCCAACCATACATCCATTCATGCGTACATACATTCATCCGTCTTTCCGTCCATCCATACCTCAATCCATCTATACAACCATCCTTCCATGCGGCCTTGAATCCATACATTCATCCATCCATACACTAATTCCTCCACACGTCCATCCAGCCATACAACCACCCATCCATACATCCATCGATCCATACATCTATCCACCCATACAGCCTTCCATCCATACATCCATACACCCACACATCCATACAACCATATATCTGCCCAATCGTACGTCTATCATTCGATACATCCATCCATCCATACATCCATACATACATACATTCATACA
>NW_016935727.1:0-569 GCF_001483705.2 Eufriesea mexicana
ACGAAGTTAGCTCACCACGGTATTAGTCGAAAATGTCAACAATACTTAATGTTACAGCAAGATTCTGTAGCATTGCAATGGCTATAGCACGCCAAAAGAGTCTTACCTCCTTACTTATGCAAGAAAGTTAACTCACCACGATATTTGTCTACAATGACGATAAAGTTGAATTTTCCAATTGAATTTTCCAGCCAGATTCCATAGCATTCCAATGGCTATAGTAAGCCAATAGAATATTTCCACCTTATTTAAGCAGGAAAGATACCTCAGCACGATATTAGTCGAAAATGTCAATAAAGTTATATTTTGCAGCCAGATTCTGTAGCACTGTAGTGGCTATAGCACGCCAATGGAATTTTTCCTCCTTATTTACGCAAGAAAGTTAGCTCACCACGACATTAGTTATATATGTGAATAAAATTGAATCTTCCAGCCAGATTCTATAGCATTGCAATGGTTATAGCACGCCAAGAGAGTCTTTCGCCTTTATTTATGCAAGAAAGTCCGCTCACCACGATATTACTTGAAAATGTCAATAAAATTGAATTTTTCATGCAGATTCTATATCA
>NW_016935728.1:0-220 GCF_001483705.2 Eufriesea mexicana
GAGTTATGTTGCGTACGGTTATGTTACCTTTGGTTATGTCAGGATAGGATAGCTTAAACTTTCCTGGCATACACAGCCATTCGGTGGATTTCCGCGCACTGCATTACCCTAATGTACTCTGTTTGGCTCTGAGAAGGCCAGCAATACTAATCTCTGCACTTCATGTTGGGTTGCGCTACGCTCGGTTGGGTCAGGTTTGGACAGGTTGGGTGAGGATATC
>NW_016935729.1:0-547 GCF_001483705.2 Eufriesea mexicana
CCGAATAGCAGTTTATAGCACAAAAGCCGAAGAAATCGAATCCTAACCTACCCGAACATAACGTAACCGAACGTAATATATCACAACCTAACGCGACGAGACCTCGATTGCTGCGTTACCCAGAACCAAGCAGTAGAGATCAGAGGAGAGTGGAGCACCGAAGTACATAGGATCGTAGGGTATAGTAGATTGGTGAAAAAAATCCGAACCTAACCCAACCAAACGTAGCATAACACAATATAACGTGCCGCAACCATTATTGCTTGCCTCCCCAGGGCTAAGCAGGATAAAGTAGACCACAGTGGAGCGCAGGTAGCCAACGAAGGAGAGTGTATAGCACGAAAGTCAAAGCTATCCGAACCGAACTTAACGTAACCTAACCAAACCAAACGTAACCGAACTAAACCTAACGTGCCGAGGACAACACTGATGGCCTCCCGCGAACATAGCAGAACATATCAGATAAGCACAGAAATCCACAGAGCGGCAGCATACAGCACAGAAGTCATATCTATCGTACCGTAACATAACCAATCGTCACATAACC
>NW_016935730.1:0-1226 GCF_001483705.2 Eufriesea mexicana
GATGTATCAGTGGATGGATGTATGGTTGGATGTATGTATGGATGTATGTATGGGTGTATGTATTGTTGTATGAATGTATGGATGGATGGATTAATGGATGTGTGGATGTATTAATGTACGGATGGGTGGATGCATGGATGGATAGATGTATGGGTCAATAGGTGTATGGATGGGTACTTGTACGGATGGATAGGTGTATGGTTCGATGGACGTATGGATGGGTGGATGTATGAATGGATGGATGGATGTAAAGATGGATGTATGGATGGATGTATGTATGGATCAATGGTTGGGTGGATGGATGGATGGATGGATGGTTATTAGATTGATGGATGGATGTATTGATGGAATGAGGTATAGATGAACGTATGTACGGATGTATGGATGCACGGATGTATGAAAGTACGAACACGGTATAGATGAACGCATGTACGGATGTATGGATGCACGGATGTATGAAAGTACGAACGGATGGATGTGTGGGTGGATGGATGTACGGAAGAATGGATGTATGGATGGATTAAGGTATGGATGTATGTATGAATGGATGTATGAATGTATGAGTGGATGGATGTATATATGTATGGATGTATGGATTGATGGATGTATGGATGAATGGAGGTGTGGATGGATGGATTTTTGGATGTATGGATGCATGAATGTTTGGATGTATGAATGGATGGATGTATGGATGGAGGGATGTATGGAAGAATGGGTGTATGGATGGATGGTTGTATGGATTGATGGCCGTATGGATGGATGTACGTATGGATGGATTGAGGTATGGGTGGTCGGATGTACGGATGAATGGTTGTACGGAAGAATGAATATATGGATGGATTAAGGTATGGATGTATGTATGGATGGATGTATGGATGTATGAGTGGATGGATGTATATATGTATGGATGTATGGATTGATGGATGTATGGATGGATGGAGGAGTGGATGAATGGATTTTTGGATGTATGGGTGCATGAATGTTCGGATGTATGAATGGATGGATGTATGGATGGAGGGATGTATGGATTGATGGATGTATGGATGGATGGAGGAGTGGATGAATGGATTTTTGGATGTATGGATGCATGAATGTTCGGATGTATGAATGGATGGATGTATGGATGGAGGGATGTATGGATGGATAGATGTATGGTTGGATGGCTTTGTGGATGGGTGGATGGGTGGATCTATGTATGGATGTATGCATGGATGTATGTATGGATG
>NW_016935730.1:1687-2029 GCF_001483705.2 Eufriesea mexicana
ATGGATGTATATATGTATGGATGTATGGATTGATGGATGTATGGATGGACGGTGGCATGGACGGATGGAATTATGGATGTATGGATGTGTGGATGTATGGATGTATGTATGGATGAATGTATTGGTGTATGTATGTATGTATGTATGTATTGATGTCTGTATGGATGAATGTATGGATGGATGGATGGGTGGATGGATGGGTGGATGGATGTATGGAAGGATGGATGTATGGATCGATGGTTGTTTGGATTGATGGATGTATGGATGGATTGAGGTATAGATGGACGGATGTACGGAAGTATGGACGTATGGATGTATGGGTGTATGGACGGATGGATGTAT
>NW_016935731.1:0-234 GCF_001483705.2 Eufriesea mexicana
GATCTCAACCTAACGTGCCGAGACAACTATTGCCGTGCTCCCCAGTGCCAAATAGAAAATATGACGGCATAGTGTAGCGCAAAAATCCGCAGAACAGCAGTGCGTAGCGCAAAACTCGTAGCTACCCTATCCTAAACTAACCAAACGCAGAATAACTGAGCCTAATGTGCAGGGACCGCTATTGCTGGCCTCCCAGGGCCAAGCAGAATGTTGTAGAGCACGGTGGAGCGCAGA
>NW_016935732.1:0-210 GCF_001483705.2 Eufriesea mexicana
TTAATCATAGTTATCGAGTAATTAGTGAATTTTCCACTGCCGATTTGATTTATTAAAATATATTCAGAGTACATAACCAGAGTTAGTAAACTGACATCAGAGCCATCTATGATCTCGTTGCGGAACCTGAGCTTCGAGTTTAAAATTATAGATGGCTCTGATGTCAGTTTACTAACTCTGGTTATGTGCTCTGAATATATTTTAATAAAT
>NW_016935733.1:0-2982 GCF_001483705.2 Eufriesea mexicana
TATGCTTCGTTTTTTTAGGATAGGCTTTGTCAGGTCAGGTTAGGTTTTCTTCAACTTTAGTGCCGTTCGCTGCTATTCGGTGGATTTCTGCGGTCTACTGTGCTCTAGTATATTCTGCGTGTCTCTGCGGAAGCCAGCAGTAGCTGTCTCGTCGTATTAGGCTTGTATAGGCTCCGTTTGGATTTGTTTCGTTTGGCTAGGTTAGGATATGCTGCATTAGCTTTTGTGCTGTACTCTGCTATTCGGTGTATTTTTGCGCTCTACTTTGCTCTTATATGTTCTGCTTGTCTCTACGAAGGCCATCAATAGCGGCCACGGTACTTTATGTTGTGTTAGACTATGTTTGGTTCGGGTAGGTGGGGTCTGGTTAGGTTAGGGTATCTTTCGCTTTCGTGGTATACACTGCTTTTCGGAGGACATCTGCGCTCAATTGTGCTCTACTATGTTCTGCTTGGCCCAGGGGAGGCCAGCAATATTTAAAATATTTGTCGCGGAACGTTAGGCTCAGTTATGCTATGCTTGGTTACTTTCTGTTGGTTTGTGTTAGGTTTGGGTAGCTTTGGCTTTTTCGATATGCACTGAAACTCCGTCGTATTCTGTGATCTGTGCTGTAGAATGTTCTGCTTGGCTCGTTGGAGGCCAGCAATAGTGGTGAAGGGCGGCTAGATGGAGTTGTGTTACGTTTGGTTATACTACGATTGGTTGGTTTAGGAGAGGACAGCTTTGACTTTTGTGCTGTACACTGATATTCAGGGGGTTCATTCGCTCTAGTGTGACCCAATATGCTCTGCTTTGCTCTGGTGAGAGCAGGAGCTGTGACCGCGGAGCGTTATGTAGAGTTAGATAACGTTTGATCGGGTTATGTTACTTTCGGTTAGGTTAGGATAGCTTTGACCGTTGTGCTCAACGCAGCTATCCTATGGACTTATGGGGACCAATTTTCTCTGTCATATTCTGCCTGTCCCTGGGTTCGCCAGCAATAGCGGTCGTGGCACGTCAGGTTGAGCTATGTTACGTTTGGTTGCATTGATGTTTATCAGGTTATGTTATGTTAGGCTACTGAAGGTAAGGATAGGTTAGGGTATCTTTGACTTTGTCTTTTATGTAGTAGTGCGGTGGCTCCCTGCGCCCTACCGCGCTCCAATATGCTCTGTTTGGCTTTGTGGATGTGATCAATAGTGGTCTCGGCAGGTTAGATTGAGTTAGGTTACGTTTCGTTTGGTAATGTTTGTTTGGGTTGGGATTGGATAGCTTCGACTTTCTTGGCAAGGACAGTTGTTGGGTGGATTACTGCCATCTACCCTGCTCTACTCTACTCTGCTCGACCCCGAGGAGGCCAGCAATTGTGGTCGCTGCACGTTAGGCTGAGACTGATTACGTTCACTTGTGTTAGGTTCCTCGGGGTTAGGCCAGTATAGCTTTGACATATGTGCTCAAAACTGATATTCTATGGTCTTCTGGGCTCCACTTCGCTCTATGATACTCTGCTTGTCCATGGAGACGCGAACAATGGTGCTTGCGGCACGTTAGCTTGTGTTACGTTACGTTGGGTGAGGTTAGGTTACGTCGGTTAGGATATCTCTCACTTCTGTGCTTTACAATGCAACGCGTCGGATATCTGTGCTCTATTGTTCTCGCTGGATACGTGGAAGTCAGCAACAGTGGTCTGGGTGCTTTAGGTTTGTTTAGGTTAAGTTTGGTTACGTTGCGCTTGGCGATGTTGGGTTAGGGTAGCTACGACTTTTGCGCTATACACTGCTTTTCGGTGGATATCTGCGCCCTACATTGTACTGATTTGCTGCGCTTGTCTCTGAGGAGGCCGGGAATTGTGGTCTCGGCACGTTAGGTCGAGTTATGTTACGTTCGGTTAGGTTAGGATAATTTGGGTCTGGTTACGATAGCTACGAATTTTCTGGTATACACTTCCATTATATGAGCCCCTCCGCCTTACCCTCCGCTGATAAGTTCTGGGTGGCTATGTGGGGGCCAGCAGTACTGCTCTAGGCACGTCAGGTGATGTTTGGTTGCGTTTGGTAGTGTTACGTTTGGTTAGGTTGGGACGGAGTAAGTTTTAATTTTGTGCCATGCACTGCTATTCCGTGGGTTTCTGCGCTCTACATTGCACTACTATACCATGCTCCACTCTGAAGTGACCAGCAACAGCGGTCGTGCCACGATAGCTTGAGTTGGTTTACGTTTGGTTTGGCCAGCTTCGGCTATGTATGGCCATGATGGCTTCCACTTTTGCGCTATGCACTGCTATTCGCCTTGATTCCTGCTCTCGACTGTTCACTAATACGCTCTGCTTAGCTGCGTGGATGCCAGATATTGGGTCTCGAAACGTTAGGTTGTGGTATGTTTAGGTGAGGTTCGGGTAGCTACGAGTTTTCAGCTATACTCTGCGATTCTTTGGGTTTCTGCTATCTATTCTCCTTTAATGATTTCTGCTTGACTCCGTGGAGGCCAGCGATAGTGGTCGCGTCACGTCAGGTTCAGTTAGGTTACGTTTGAGTACGTCACGATTGGTGTGGTTAGGAGGGGCTGGCATTGACTTTTGCGCTATACACTGCTATTCAACGGATTTCTGCTATCTACTGTTATCAAATATGTTCAGCTTGTCTCTCGGAGAGCCAGCATTAGCGGCATCGGCAAGTTACGTTGCGTTAGCCTACATTTGGTTAGATTAGGTTAGGTCAGGTTAGGTTATGATCTCATTTATTCATTTGCTTTACACTGCAATGCGGCGGATTTCTGAATTCTGCTGTGATGTAACATATTCCGATTGTCTCTGTAGAAGTCAGCAATAGTGGCCTAGGCGCCCTAGGTCGCGTTACGTTACGTTCGGTTATGTTTCGTATGGCTAGGTTAGGCTTGGGTAGCTTAGACTTTTGTGCTATACACTGCTGTTCGGTGGATTTATGAGCTCCGCTGTGATCAGATATGTTCAGCCTGGTTCTCGGAAAAGCAGCAATTGCTGTCGAG
>NW_016935734.1:0-769 GCF_001483705.2 Eufriesea mexicana
AGGGTGGCAATTGTAGAGTCGGCACGTTATTCTGGAATACGCTGCTTTCGGGTTGGTTAGGTTAGGTCAGGTTAGGTTGCGCTACCTTTCACTCTTGTGCTATACACCTCAATGCGGTTGATGTCTGCTCTCTACTGTGCTCTAGTATATTCTTCTTGGCTTTGTGGGGGGGAGGGGCAAGCAATATTGATCTCGCCACGTTAGGTAGAATAGGGTTACGATTGATTATGCTACGATAGGCTGCGTTGGGATAGGTTAGTTTCTTCTTGCGTGCTATACTCTGCTATTCGGTGGGTTTCGGTGCTCTAGTGTGTTCTAGTATTTTCTGCTTCTGTCTGGGGATGCCAGTAAATGTGGTCTCGGCACATTAGGTTGAGTCATGTCAAGTTTGGTTATGTTGGCATGGGTGGGATTGGTTAGGGTTTCTTTGACTCTTGTGCTACATGTTGCTCTTCGGTCAATATCGGCGCTCTGTATTGCTCTGCTGTAATCTGATGCTCTTGGGACGCCGTAAATCGTGGTGTCGGCGCTCTTGGTTGAGCTACGATACGTATGGTTATGCTAGGCTTGGTTTGGTTATGATTGGCTACCTTTGACTTTTGTGCTATGAACTGCGATTCAATGGATTTATGCGCTCTATTCTCCTCTAGTATGTTCTGGTTTTCTCCGTGGAGGACTGCAATTGAGTTCACGGCACGTTCGGTTCGGTTAGGTTACGCTTGGCTACGATAATTTTGGCACGTTAGTACAGGGTAGCTTTTGCTTTTGT
>NW_016935735.1:0-317 GCF_001483705.2 Eufriesea mexicana
GTACAGCACAATAGTCAAAGATATTCTAACCTAACCAGATCTAATCGAACATAACCGAAAGTAGAATAAATAAACGTAGCGAGTCTAGACCTCCATTGCTGTCCTCCACAGAGCCCAGCAGACCATATTAGAGCACAGTACTGCGCAGAAGTCCACCCCATTGCAGTGTATAACGCAAAAGTCAAAGCCATCCTGAGCAAACGTAACCTAACCTAACGAAACCAAACATGTATAACGCAAAAGTCAAAGCCATTCTGAGCAAACGTAACCTAACCTAACGAAACCAAACGCAGCCTAGTAAAACATATCGTGCCACG
>NW_016935736.1:0-996 GCF_001483705.2 Eufriesea mexicana
ACATAACCCCGCCCTCTCCCCTAAGGGGGCCGGGTATCTTTGGAAGATTTCCCCCACGTGAAAAAAAAGAAAAAAAATGTTTGGTTTGGTTTTGGTTTGGACATCTTCGACTTTTGAGCTGTAAACCGCTATTCGGAATATTTCTGCGATTTACATTGTTCTGCTATGCTTTGCTTAGCTCTCATGAGGCCAGCAGTAGTGGTCGTGGCACGTCAGGTTTGTAACGTTACGTCCGCCTATGCTACGTTTGGGTTGGCTAGGGCAGGGTAGCTTTGACTTTTCTGCTATGCACGACTGTTCAGCGGATTTCTGCGATCAACTGTGATCTAACATTCCCTGCTATGTTCTGGGAAGGGAATGCTTGTAACTGTGGCCGCGGCGCGTTCGGTTGTTTCAGGTTACGCTAGGTTCGGATAGGCTTTTACGGTGAGGTTAGGGTATATTTGACTTTTGTGCTACACACTGCCACTCTACGCACCTCTGCGCTCTACTCTCCTCCAATATGCGCTGCTTGGCTGTGGGGAGGCAGCAATTGACGGCTAGGCGCCTTAGGCTTGGTTTGGTTATGTTCGATTAGGTTAGGTTAGGCCAGATAAAGTTAGGATATCTCCTACTTTCTTGCTATACACAGCTAATGGGGCGATTTCAGCCTACCGCATTGCTCGGCTATATTCTGCATAGCTCTCGTGAGGCCAGCAGTGGCTTTCGCAGCACGTCAGGGTGGGTTACGTTATGTCAGCTTATGTTACGTTTGGTTAGGTTAGTGGAGGGTTGCTTTGCCTTTTGTGCTGTACACTGCCATTCGGTGGACTTCTGCGCTCTGCATTGCTCTACTAGCCTCTGCTTGTCACTTGGGAGGTCAGGAATAGCGGTCGTGGCTGGTTTGGTTGGGTTAGGTTACGTGCGGTATTGTCAGGTTGGGTTCAGTTTGGCTTGGATGGCTTCTACTTTTGTGCTGTGCACTGCAATTCGGTGAACCTCTTTACCCTACTATGC
>NW_016935737.1:0-1067 GCF_001483705.2 Eufriesea mexicana
CATAGCAGTGTATAGCACAAGAGTCTAAGCTACCCTGTCCTAACCTAGCCAAACGTAACATAACCGAGCGTTGCTTAACTCAAAGTAACGCTCCGAGTCCACTACTTCTTGCATCCACAGAGCCAAGCAGAATATGCAAAGTGCAGTTGATCGCAGTAATCAACCTCATTGCAGTGTGTAGCACAAAGGTCAAATATGTCTTAACCTAACCTGTCCTAACCTAACCTAACCGAACGTAGCCTTACTAAACGTAACGTGCCGAGAATACTAATGCTGGACTCCGCAGAGTCAAGCAGAGCATATTAGAGTAATGTAGAGCGCGGAGAACCACCGAATAGCGGTGTGTAGCATAAAAGTCGAAGCATCTCTATCATAACATGACCAAACGTAACATAACCAAACGTTATCTATCTCGCCCTAGCGTGCCGAGACCACTATTTCCGGCCTCCCCGGAGCCAAGCGGAACATTCTAGAACACAGTAGGTCGCAGAATACCGCCAAACAGCAATGCAAAGCACAAATGTCAAACGTAACATAACCGAGCCATGCCTATCGTAACGTATACAAACTTAGAGTAACTAAACCTAACGTGCTGCAACCACTATTGCAGGCTTCCCCGGATGCAAGCAGAGGTACATAGGGTGGCAGTGTATAGCACGAAGGTCAAATGCATCCTAACCTAACCCAAACAATCTTAACCTGACTAAACGGAACCTGACACAGCCTAACGCGCCGCGTACTCAATTCCTGGAATTCCCAGCGCCAAGCAGAGAGTATTAGAGCCAAGTAGAGCGCAGAAATCCAACGAACGGCAGTGTACAGCACAAAAGCCAAACCTATCCAAGCCAGACCCAACTAAACCAAACCCAACCAAACGTAATCTAACCCAACCGATCGTGAGGTGACCAGTGTTGCTGGACTCCACAGAGCAAAGCAGAACATATTGGAGTAGAGTAGAGCGTCGAATCAGATATGCCGCAGGGTGTAACAGAAAGGAGAGGGATAACAAAATCTTTTCCAAACAAACGTAACATGACCAAACGTGACGTAATTCAAGCTAATGTGCC
>NW_016935737.1:1453-2067 GCF_001483705.2 Eufriesea mexicana
ATCTCTCGTCACCCAAGAGCAAACCAGAGCATACGAGATCACAGTAGAGCGCAGAAATCCACCGAAAGGCGGTTTGTACCACAAAAGTCAAAGATATCCCAGCCTAACCAAACCACACACAACATAAACAAACGTAACCAAACCTAACCTAACGAGCCTAGACCACAATCGCTGACATCGCCAGAGCATATCAGAATATACTAGAGCACAGTACTGAGCAGAAGTCCGCTGCATTGCAGTGCAAAGCACAATAGTCAAACAAACCCTAGCCCAACCTGAACAAGCGTGGCATAACCAAACACAACATGACACAAACCAACGCGCCGCGGAAACAATTTCTGGCTTCCCCAGCGCAAAGCATGGAATATTAGATTGCAGTAGAGCGCAGAAATCTACCGAATAGCAATGAATATCACAAAAGTCATAGTTACATTGGCCTAACATAGCCAAGCATAGCATAACCAACCTACCCTATCCCAACATAACGTGCCGAGGCCACTATAACTGTGCTCCCTAGAGCAAACGGGAACACATTAGAGTACAGTAGACGACTGAAATACACCGAATAGCAGTGTGTAGCACAAAAGTCGAAACTACCCTGTCCAAACACAACC
>NW_016935738.1:0-448 GCF_001483705.2 Eufriesea mexicana
AATCGAATTGTAAAGCAGAAGAATCGAAGCTACCCGAACCTCGCCCAAACAAACCTATCCTAGGCAAACGGAGACTAACCCGGCATATCGTGCCGCGACCACTGCTGCTGGACCCTCTGGGCCAAGCAGAGTCTAGCACAGCAATGCAGAGCGCAGATATCGACCTAATTACAGCGCATAGCACCAAAGTGTCAGCTATCCCGACCATACCTAACATATCCTAGCCAAGCCAAACGTAACCTAACTAAACTTAACGTACCGAGACCACAATTGCCGGCCTCGTCAGAGCCAAGCGGCACATATTAAGGCACAGTAGAGTGCAGAAATCCGACGAATGGCAGTGTATAGCACAAAAGTCAAAGCTACAATCCCCTAACCTCGTCAATCGTAACATGATCAAACGTAACCTAACTCAATCTAACGTTCAGCTACCACTATTGCTGGCCTC
>NW_016935738.1:3382-5253 GCF_001483705.2 Eufriesea mexicana
TAGAGGAGCGTAGAGCGCAGAGGTCCATAGAATGGAAATGAATAGCAGAAAAGGCAAATGCATTCTAACCTAACGTAACCTAATACAACCTACACAAACGAAACCTAATACCATTTAGCCTGCCTCGATCTCTCTTGCTGGTCTGCCCAGAGTCGAGCAGAGTATAGTAGGGCTATCAAGAGCTACGACATCCACCGAATAGCAGTGTATAGCAAATAGGTCAATGTTATCCAATCCTAACCTAACCAAGCGTAGCATAACCAAACGTAAATTAGCTCAACCTAACGCGCCGCAGCCACATTACCAGGCATCCCGAGCGCCAAGCCGCTCATATTAGAGCACAGTAGAGCGCAGAAATCCTCTGAGCAGCAGTGTGTAGCACAAAGGTCAAAGACAACCGTTCCTAACCTAACAAACCATAACATAGCCAAGCGTTACCTAACTCAACATAACTTGCAGCGACCACTATTTCTGGCATCCGCAGAGCTGTGCAGAGTGTAGTAAAGCACAGTAGAGCGCGGAAATCCACCGAATCAGAGAACGACACTAAGTCAAAGGTATCCAAACCTAGCCCAGACAAACATAACCTAATCAAACGTAATCTAACTCGACCTAACGTGACGCGACCAGTATTGCTTACCACCACAGAGTCAAGCAGAGTATATTAGAGGAGCGTAGAGCGCAGAGATCCATAGAAGCTCAGTGGATGGCCGAAAAGTCGAAAGTATCCAGACCTAACCAAAGCTTACATAACATAACAAATGTACCCTATCTGAACATAATGTGCCGAAATCACTATTATTGGCATCCGCAGAACCACGCGGAACACGTTAGTGGAGGGCAGAACACAAAAATCCATAGAATCGCCGTGTACATCAGAAGATTTACAGTTATCCTCTCTAAACCTAACTTATCGTAACATAACCAAACGTAGCAAAACTCAACCTATCACGCAGCGACCACTACTACTGGCCTCCCCAGATTCAGGAAGAACACACTAGTGGAGGTTCGAGAGCAGAAGTCCATAAAATCGCAGTGTATATCAGAAAAGTGTAAGCTACCCGTGCCTAGCCCAAAACAGCAGAACATACCCAAACATAGCCTAACCTAACCTAACCAAGCCTAACCTAACGCAACCTTACCCACAGAATCGCAGCGTACATCAGGACAGTTGAAGCTACCCAAACCTATCTCAAACAAACTGAACATAGCCAAAAATTGCACAACACAGCCTAACGTACCAAAATCGCTATTGCTGCCCACCGCAGAGTCAAGCAGGACATACTAGAGCACAGTAGAGCGCGGAAACTCACCTTACAGCAGTGTGCAGCACTAAAGATGAAGCTACCCTGACCAAACTTAGCCTGGTCCAACCTATCCGAACGTAATCTGACACAAGATACCGTGCCGAGACCACAATTGCAGGCCTTCTCAGAGCCGAGCTGAAAATATTAAAGCACTGTAGGGTGCACAAATCCGCCTAATATCAGACTATGGCATTAAAGTCAAAGCAATCCTTTCCTGACATAAGTAAGCGTAACATAACCAAACATATCCTAACTCAACCTAACGTGCCGCGACCACAATTTCTGGCTTCCCCAGAGTCAAGCGGAACACACTATTGGAGAGTAGACCGCAGAAATTCAAATAATCCCAGTGAATAACAGAAAAGTAGTAGCTACCCAAACCTATCTCAAACCAACAGAACAAAGCCGAAAATGGCATAACATTGCATTACGTACCGAGACCGCTATTGACGCCACCCGCCCTCCATAGCCAAGCAGGACATACTAGAGCGCAGCAGGGCACAAAAATCCAATGAATGGCAGTGTACAGCAAAAAAAGTTAAAACCATCCTAACCAAATGTAGC
>NW_016935739.1:0-1137 GCF_001483705.2 Eufriesea mexicana
CATAACCAGACCAAACCTAACCCAAACGAACGTGGAATATCTCGAAATGCCTTGCAGGGACCAGAGCTCATGGCCTCCCCTGTGCCAAGCAGAACATATCAGGGCACAGTAGATCACAGACATGCATCGAATAACAGTGCACATTACGATGGTCAAAGCTACTCCAACCTAACTTAACATAACCTAATCTAACCAAACGTAACCTAACTCAACATAACGTGCCCCGGCCACAGCCTCCACAGAGTCGAGCGAAGTATAGTAGAGCAATGTAGGGCACAGGAATAAAATGAATAGCAGTTTATAGCACAAAAGTCAAAGAAATTCTGGGCAAGCATTCCTGACCTATCCAAACGAATCGTAACCTAACCCTAACTGACGTTCCGGTAGTACCCTTACAGGAGGCCATAGAGCCAAGCAGAACACATCAAAGCACAGTATATCACAGAAATACTCTGAATATCAGTGTATATCACTAAAGCCTAAGCTACTCTGACCTAACCTAACCAAACGTGACACAAGCAAACGTACCTAAGCTCAACCTAACATGCCGAGAACACTACTGCTGGCCTGCCCAGAGCCAAGCAGGCTGTAATAGAGGACAGTAGAACACAGAAGTCCTCCGAATAACAGTGTATAGCACGAAAGCCTAAGCCATCCTTACCAAATATAGCCTAGCCTGACCTAACCAACCTTAACACAACTCAATCCAACTTGACACAGCTACTATTGCTCGCCATCCCAGAGTCGAGCTGAGCACGGCAGAGCGATGCAGAGCGCATAAATCCACCGCATTTCAGTGAATAGCACAGCGGCCGTAGATGTTCTAACCTAACCTGACCTAGCCAAGCCTAACCGAACGTAGCAAAATTCAACATGACGTGCCGCGAACACTGCTCCTGGCCGCACCAGAGCCAAGCGGAATGTTCTAGAGCGCCGTAGAGCGCTGAAATCCAGCGCACTGCAGTGAACGGCACAAAAGGCGTAGATACCCTAGCATAACCTGGCCTAGCCAAACCTGACCAAACGTAGCATAACTCAACATAACGTGCCGCGACAGCTACTAATGGTATTTGCGGTGCCAAGCGAAGCATATTAGAGAACATTGGAGCGCAGAAATACACCGAATGGCAGCGTATG
>NW_016935740.1:0-953 GCF_001483705.2 Eufriesea mexicana
TGAGTTATGTTATGTCCGGTTTTGCTAAGATTGGATGTATTAGGACCGGATAGCTTTGACTTTCGTGCTGTACGCTCCTCTTCGGAGGTCTTCTGCGCTCCAGTGTGCGCTAGTATGTTCTGCTTGTCTCTGAGGTGGCCAGCAACAGTGGAGTCGGGCCGTTAGGTTCAGCTAACCTACGTTCGGGAGTGTCACGTTTGGTCAGGTCGGGATATGGTAGTCTAGTCTTTTGTGCTATACACTGCTATCCGCGGATTTTTGCGCTACATTGTGTTCTAGTATCTTCTGCTTTCCTCTGCGGAGGCCAGCGATAGTGATATCGGCACGTTTGTTTATGTTCGGTTACGTTCTGCTAGGTAAGGTTATGTCTGGTTAGGTTAGGACATCTTCGGCTTTTGTGATGTTCGCTGCTATGCGGTGGGTTTCTATGCTCTACTGTGCTCCAATCTGCTGTTCTTTGTGGAGGCCAGCAATTGTGGTCTGGGCACATTGGGTTGGGCTATGCTACGTTCGTTTGGGTTAGGTTGGGTCAAGTTACGTCAGCATATGTTTGACTTTTGTGCCATACTTCGCAATGCAGTGGATTTCTGCGCACTTCTGTGCTCAAGTATATTCTGCATGTCCTTGCGGGGGCCAGCAATAGTGGACACTACACGTTAGTTACAGTTAGGGTACGTTTAGCTCTGTTACGTTTGGCTAGGTTAGGAGAGCCTCCTGTGCATTCTTTGCTATGCACTGCGCTCCGGTGGATTTCCGCGCTCCGCTGTGCTCTAGTATACGCTGCTTGGTACTGGAGTGGACAGAAATATTGGTCTCGTCATGTCTTGCTTAGTTTTACTGCGTTTGTATGGGATAGGTAGCGTCAAGTTGTGTCATGGTATGCCTGACTCTTGCGCTGTACACTGCAAGGCGGTGGATTTCTGCGCTCTGCTGTGCTGTAGCATTTTCTGCTT
>NW_016935741.1:0-545 GCF_001483705.2 Eufriesea mexicana
CATCCCTACATACATGTATCCGTACATCCTCCCATCCTTTCACTCGCACTTCAGTCCATCCACCCATTCGTTCATGCACCCACACATCCATACGTACACATACCCGTTCATCCATACACCCGTACATCCGTCCCTTCCTACATCAATCCATTCCATCATGCATTCATCCATACATACACCCATCCGTTCATCCATTCTTCCATACATCCGTCCATCCATACGTCCACCCATCCATACATCCATCGAACCATTCATAAATCCATCCTTACATCCACCGACCAAACCATCCATCCATCCATACATCCATACACATATCAATACATGATCCTTACGTACACCCAATCATTCATCCATACATACATCCATACATACATAATTACATACAACCGTAAATACATCCGTACACACATCCATACGTCCATACATCCATACATACATCCATCCACACATGCATCCATCCATACATCCATCCACTGAAGCTTCCATCCATCAATACATTCATACAGACATCAGTACATACATCCATACATGCATCCATACATACA
>NW_016935742.1:0-803 GCF_001483705.2 Eufriesea mexicana
TATGGTTGGATGAATGTAAGTATGGATGAACGCATGGATGTATGTATAGATGTACGTATGGATATATTGATGGACGGATATATGGATGGATGTATGTATATATGTATGTATGGATGTATGGATCGATGGATGTACGTATGGATGTGTGTATAGATGTACGTATGGATGTATGGATGGATGCATGTATGGATGGATATATGTGTGGACGGTTGTATGGATAGATGGATGGATGTTTGGAAGTATGTATTTATGAATAGATGGATCTATGGATGGATGGATGTATGTGTAGTTGTATATTCGAATGTATGGATTGATGGATGTATGGATGGATATATGTATGGATGGATGGATGAATAGATGTATGTATGTATGTATGTTTGGATGTATGGATGTATAGATGTACAGATGAATGGATGTACTGATATATGAATATAAGAAAGTATTGATGTACGTATGTATGAATGTATGGATCTATGCATGTATGGATGGATGGATGTATGTATTGATGTATGTATGAATGTATGGTTGGATGGATGGATAGGTGGATGCATATATAGATCGATGGATTTATGGATCCATGGATGTATGAATGGGTGGAATTGTGCATGGATGTATGTATGGAAGAATGGATGTATGGATGGATGTATGTGTGGATGGATGAATGTGTGGATGGATGGCGGTGTGGATGGATGAATGTATGGATGGGTTGCGGTATGGATGGACGGATGTTCGGATGTATGGATGTATGGATGTATATATGTATGGATGTATGTATGGATGGATGTATCGAAGGATGGAAGTAC
>NW_016935744.1:0-1149 GCF_001483705.2 Eufriesea mexicana
ACACGCATCCATAAAAACATCCATACATACATCCATACGTACATCGATACATACATCCATACAAACACCCATATATACATCCATAGATATATGCAGACATACATCCGTACATACGACCATACATCGAGCCATACATGCATCCATACATATATCCACACATACATCCGTAAATCATCCATACATCCTTCCATACATTCATCCATACATACCCCCTTCCATACACGCATCCATACGTCCATACATTTATCCGTTCATGCATCCACCCATACATCCATCCATACATCAATACACACACCCATATATACCCCCATACATTCATCCATACATACATGCATACATACACCCTTACATACATCCATACATACATACATACTTCCGTACATCCATCCATCCAAGCATCCACCCATCCACACGTCCATCGATCCGTACGTCCTTCCATCCATACTTCCATTCACCAATCCATCCATCCAACCTTGCATCCATACACACATCAATGCACAGATCCATACTTACACGCATACATTCATTCATAGATACATCCATACATGCATTCTTACATACATCCATATATACATCCATACATACGTCCATACAAACATCCATACTTACATCCGTTCTTCCGTCCATCCACCCATCCACTCGTCCACCCATCCACACATCCACCAACGCATCCATACGTCCATGCATCCTTACATCCATACATGCGTACATCCGTACATCCATACATGCATAAATCCATACATACATAACTCAAATACATCCATACATTCAAACATCCATACATACATACATCTATACACTCATACATTCATCCATCCATACAAGCATCCATACATACATCCATAAATCCACACACCCATACATCCGTAATTCCATCCACCCGTACACTCATCCATCCATACGCACATCCATACATACATCCATACATACATCCATACGTACATCAATACATTCATCCATACATACACCAATACATTCGTCCATACATACATCCATACATACATCCTTCCATAAAAACACACATACATCTATACAAACACACATACATACATCCACGCATACATCCATCGATCCATACAGCCATCCATCCATACACACATTCGTACATACATCCATACATCCATCCATACATGCAATCATACATATATC
>NW_016935745.1:0-7269 GCF_001483705.2 Eufriesea mexicana
ATTTGGTGGCTTTCTGCGCTCTACTGCGGTCAAGTGTATTCTGCTTTTCTCTAGGCAGGTCCGGAATAGTGGTTTCGGCACGTTGTATACTGTCACGATACGTCCCCTCTTATTACGCTTGGATTGCTTAGGATGGGATAAAGTCCACTTATGTGCTATACACTGGTATTCGGAGGATTTCTACGCTCTATATTGCTCTCCTACGCCCTGCTCGACTCACGGGAAGCGAGCAATGGTGGCCGTGGCATGCTGCGTTGAGTTCGGCTACGATAGGGTATGTTATGTTAGTTTTGGTTAGGTTTGTATATCTTTGTATTTTCTGATGTACACTGCGTTCCGATGGATTTCTGCGCCCAACTCCCTCTAATGTGTTCTGCTTGCCTCTGTGGAGGCCAGTGGCGGTGGCGGCACGTTATGTCGAACTTGGTTACGTTTTTTTGTGTTAGGCTGTGATGGGTTGTGCTGGGATAGCTACGACTTTTGTGATACGCACTTCAATTCTATAAACTCCTGCACCCTATTGTGCGTTACGGCGCTCTGTTTGTCTCAAGGAACGCCAGGAATGGCGGTCGCGTCACGTTATGTTGATTTGTGTTACGTTTGGTTATGTAAGGTTTGGCTAGGTTAGGATGGGATAGCTATGGCACTTGTCTATGCACTATTGTGCAGTGGATTTCTGCGCTCTCCTGCGCTCTAATATGCTCTGCTTGGCTTTGGGCAGGAGAGCAGTAGTGGTATCGTCACGTTATCTTTGGTTAGGTTAAGTTCGATCATGTTACGATTGGCTAAGTTAGGAAAGGATAGCTTTAACTTTTGTGCTGCATACTGCTATTCGTTGCAATTCTGCGCTCTACCGTGCTCTAATATGAACTGTATGTCTCTGGGGAGGCCAACAACACCGGTCGTGTATTGTTTGTCTGTGTTATGTTTCGTTCGGTTAGTTTTGGTTAGGGTATGCTTGGTTAGAATGGCTTGGTATTTTGTGCTATACACTGCGATCCGTTGGGTTTGAGCGCTCCACTGTGCTCTAGTGTAATCTGGTTGGCTACTGGGATGTCAGCAGTATTGGTCTCGGCACGTTTCCCTAAGTTATGTTACGTTTGGTTAAGTTACGTTTGGCTAGTTTAGGATAGGGTAGCGTAAACTCTCGTGCAGTGCACTGCTATTCGGAGGATTCATGCGCTCTACATTCCTCTTCTATACTCTGGTCGGATCTAGGGAGGCCTGCAATAGTTGTCTCGGCACACTAGTTAGAGTTAGGTTACGCTTGGCCCTCCAAGGTTAGGTTATGTTTGGTTAGGCTTGATTTGACCTTTGCGATATACAGAACCATACGGTCGATGTCTGGGCTCTGCGTTGCTCTGCTAGCATCTGCTAGTCTCTGCGGAGTCCAGCAATGGTGGCCGTTGCACGTTTGGTTGTGTTATGTTACACTTTGTTAAGTTAGGTTAGGTTAACTTTAGTTAGGATGTCTTTGACTTTTTTGCTATACACTACTATTCGGTGGATTTCTGCGCTCTACTGCGATCTAATACTCCCTGCGTTGATCTGGGAATCCTTGAAGTGGTGGTCGCGGCGCCTTATGTTGTGTTGGGTTACGCTTGGTTAGGAGAGGTTTATTTGGATTTGGTTTGGATATGTTTGACATTCGTGCTACACTGCCATTCTATGGTTCTCTGCGCTCTACTCACCTGTAATGTGCCCTGCTTTTCGATGGGAAGGCCAGCAATTGTGGGCTAGGTACAATAGGTTGTGACTGGTTACGTATAATTAGGTCATGATAGGCCGCGTTATGTTAGGACATCCCTTACTTTTCTGCTATACGCTGCTATTCGGGCGATTCCACCGTCCTACATCGCTCTGCTATAATCTGCTCAGCTCTCGTGAGGCCAGCAATAGCTTTCTGGGCACATCAGATTCTGTTACGCTACATGTGCTTATGTTACGATTGGTTAGGTTAGGAGAGGATACCTTTGACTTTCGTACAATACACCACTAGTCGGAGGATTTCTACACACTACATTGGTCTGCTGCTCTCTTCTCGACACTGGGGAAGCCATGAATTGTGTTCTCGGCACATTAGATTGAGGTAGGCTACGTTTGGTTAGGTTATGATTGCTTGGGTTAGGTTTGCATTGCTTTGACTTTTGTGCCACACACTGCAATGCGGTGGATTACTGCGCTCGACTGTGCCCTAGTATACTCTGCTTGGCTCTGGTGAGGCCAGCAATGGCAGTCTCGCCACGCTATGTTGATTAAGAATACGTTGGATTATGCCACGTTTGGTTCGGCTATGATAGGAATGCTTTGACTTTTGTGCTATACACTGCTATTCGGTGGATTCCTGTTCTCCACTCTTCTCTAAAATGCCTTGCATGGCTATGAGGAGTCCCGCAATACTGGTCTCGCCACGATAGGTTGAGCTATGCTACGTGTGATTGGGAAACGTTAGTTAGGGTTAGGTTCGGATAGCTTTGACTTTCATTGTATACACTTCTATGCGGTCGATTTCTGGCCTCTGCGATGCTATACTATATTCTGCTTGGCCCTGGTGTGTCCAGCAGTTGTGGTCGCGGCGCGTTTGGTTGAGTTGTGTTACGTTCTGTTTGGTTAGGTTAGGTTAAGAGTGGTTCGGATGGCTTTGACGTTTGTGCTGCACACTGCTGTCGGTGGACTCCTAAGCTCCAATTTGCTCTAGTATATTCTGCTTGGCTATGGAAAGGCAAGCAGTAGTGGTCGCGGCACGTTATGTTTAGTCAGGCAACGTTCGATTACGCTAACTTAGGACAGGTAGGTTAGAGTGCCTTTGACTTTTGTGCTGTACATTGCAGTGCGCGGGATTACTGCGCTCCAATGTGATCTAATATGTTCTGCTTGGCTCAGGGGAGGTCAGCAATGGTGGCCACGGCACGTTATGTTAACTTAAGCCGTGCTTGAATGTATTACGATTGGACAGGTTAGGATAGGATAGCCTTCACTTTTGTGCTATACGCTGCTTTTCGGTGGATTTCTGCTCCTTACGTTGCTGTGCTGTACTGTGGTCGACTATGGGGAGGCCAGTAATGGTCGTCTCGGCACTTTAGGTTTAGCTGGCTACGTTTGGCTACGTTATGTTAGGTTGGGTTAGACTCGGATGGATTGACTTTCGTGGGATACACTGACATTCGGCGGATTCCTACGCTCTACTGTGCTCTACTATATTCTGCTTGGCCGTGTGGAGTCCAGCAACAGTGATCGCTGGACGTTATGTTTAGTTAGGCTATGTTTGATTAGGCCCTGTTGGTCTCGGTTGGCCTTGGTAGCTAAAGCTTTTCCGATATACGCTGCGATTGCATGGATTCCTGGGTTCTACTACTAACTAGCATGCTCTGCTTGGCTATGCGGGTGCCAGCAATCATGGTTGCAGCGCGTTAGGTTGTGTCAGATTACGCTTGGTTATATTACGATTGGCAATGTTTGCAGGATGTAGCTTTGAGTTTTGTGCCTTGCACTACTGCTCGGCGAATTTCTGTGCTCTACATTGCCCCAATACGCTCTGCTCTGATATGGGAAGGCATGCAAGAGCAGTCCCAGCACGTTATATTGTATTAGGCTACGTTCGGTTGGGATTGGTTGTGGCAGGTTTGGCTGGATACCTTCCACTCTTGCGCTATACGCTGCAATGCGGTGGATTACTGCGCTCCACTGTGCTCTAATATATTCTGCTTGGATCTGGGGCGGGCAGCAATAGTGGTCTTGGCAGGTCCGGGTGGGATATGTTACGTTTGATTACGTTTCGTTCCACCAGGGTGGGATAGGGCAGCTTTGACTTCTGTGCTATACACCGCTGTACGGCTGATTTCCGCTCCCTACTGTGATCTAACGTTCCCAGCTTCGATATGGGAATGCCTGGAATATTGGCCGCGGTGTGTTAAAATGTGTTATGTTACGTTTGGTTGTGTTAGGTTTGTTTGGATAAGGTTAGGGTATCTTCGACTTTCGTGCTACGCACCACCATTCTCTGGACCTCTGCGTTCTACCCTCCTCTATTATGCCCCGGTTAGTGGTGGGGAGGCCGGCAATTGTGGACCAGGCATGTTAGGTTTAGATAGGTTACGCTTGATTAGGTTAGGATAGGTGAGGTTAGGTTAAGATACCTCTTACATTTTTGCTGTACGCTACCATTCGGACGATTTCAGCTTTCTACGTTGCTCTGCTGCGCTGTGTTTGGTTCTCGCGAGGCCAGCAATAGCTTTCGTGACACGTCAGTTTGGGTTACGTTACGTCTGCTTATGTTACGTTTGGTTAGGTTAGGATAGGATGGCTGTGACTTTTGTGCTATAGACTGCTATTCAGCGGATTTCTGCGCTCTTCATTGCTCTTCTGTACGTTGCTCCACTCTGGGGAGGCCAGCAATAGAGGTCTCGGCTCGCTACGTTTAGTCATTCTACGTTTGGTTATGTTAGGTTACGTCAGGTTAGGTTAGGATAACTTTGGCTTTTGTACTGTACACCGCTACTTGGAGGGCTTCTGCGCACTACTACGGTCTACTATATTCTGCTTGGCACCGTGAAGTCCATCAATAGTTGTCTCGGCACGTTAGGTTGTGCTAGGTTACGCTTTGTTGCGTTAAGTTATTCTGGGTAAGGTTTGGGTAGCTTTGACATTCGCGGTGTACGCTTCTATTCCGTTGATATCTACGCTCTACTGTGCTCTAGTATGTCCTGCTTTGCTCTGGGCAGGTCAGAAATAGTGGTCTAGGCGCGATAAGGTGAGTTATGTTACGTCTGGTTTTGCTATGTTTGGTTAGGTTAGGCTTGGGTAGCTTTGACTTTTGTGCTGTAAACTGCTATTCCGTGCATTTCCGCGCTCTACTGTGGTCTAATGTTCCCCGCTTTGCTCTGGGATTTCGAGAAATTGTGACCGCGGCCCGTTATGTTGAGGTAGTTTACGTTTGGTTAGCATACCTTTGCTTGTGTTTGCTTCGGATGTGTTCGAACTTCGCTTTATACACTGCCATTCTATGTACCTGTTCGCTCCACTCGCTTCTAATATGCCCTGCTTGGAGGTGGGGAGCATTTGTGGGCTCGGTACGTTATGTTGGGATTGGTTACGATTGGTTAGGCTATGTTAGGCCAGGTTAGGCTAGGACATCTCGTACTTTTTTGCAAGACACTGCTATTCGAACATTCCAGCGTCCTACATTGCTCTGCTATACTCTGCTTAGCTCTCATGAGACCAGCAATTGCTTTCGTGGCACGTCAGCTTGTGTTACGATACGCCAGCTTATCTTACGATTGGTTAGGTTAGGATGGGATTGTTTTAACTTTTGTGCTATACACCGCTTTCGGAAGATTTGTACGCGCTACGTTGCTCTAATGTGACCAGCTTGCCTCTGGGGAAGCCAGCAATTATATTCTCGGCACGTCATGTTTAGCTCTGTTACGCTTGGCTTTCTATGTTAGGAGAGGTTAGGCTAGGATATCTTTTACTTTTGTGCCACACGCTGCAGTGCCGTGGACTACTGCGTTCTACTGTGTCCTAGCATGTTCTGCTTTGATCTGGGGAGGCCAGAAAGTGTGGTCTCGGCACGTTAGTTTGAGTCAGATTACGTTCGGTTGTGTCACGTTTGATTAGGTTAGGATAGGATAGCATTGACTATTATGCTGTACCCGGCTGTCCGGTGTATTTACGCGCACTACATTGCTCTACTATACCCTGCTCGTCTATGGGGAGGCCAGCAATTGTGGTCGCGGCGCCTTAAGTTCGGTTGGGCTACGTTCGTTCAGGGTAGGATAGGGCAGACTAGGTTAGGATGCCTTCAACTTCTGTGCGGTACACTGCAGTGCCGTGGACTACTGCGTTCTACTGTGTTCTAGTTTATTCTGCTTGGCTCTGGGTAGGCTAGTAATAGTTTTCTCGGCACGTCATGTGGAGTTTGATTACGTTTGGTCAGGTTAGGTTCGGTTTGGTTAGGATATGTTAGCTTTGACATATGTGCTCAAGGCTGATATTCTTTGGACTGATGTGCTCTAGCGTGCTCTATCTTATTCTGCTTATCTCTGGGGAGGCCAGCGAATGCGGTCTCGGCCTGATTGGTTTAGTTATCCTACGCTCGGTTAGGTTAGGCTAGGCCTGGCTAGGGTAAGGCAACCTTGACTTTTGTGCTGCACACTGCCATATGGTGGCTCTCTGTGCTATACTGTGCCCTAGTATATTCTGCTGGCTCTGGGGATGCCAGCATTAGTGGCCTCGGCACGTAAGGCTAGGTTATGCTACGTTTGGTTGTATTGGGTTTGGATATGTTTGGATATGATAGGTTTGGCCTTTGTGCTGTACGCTGCTATTTTTTGTGTTTCTGCGCACTACGTTGCTCTATAATACTCTGCTCGACACTGGGGAGGCCGGTAACTGTGGTCTCCGCTCGTTAGTTTGTGTTAGGCTACGTTCGGCTACGTTAAATTAGCGTGGCTTAGGTTTGGATAGATTTGACTTTCGTGGTATAGAATGTTGTTCGGCGAATTTCTGCCCTCTACTGTGCTCTGGTATGTTTTGCTTCGTTCTTCGGAGGCCAGGAATAGTGGTATCGCCACGTAAGTTTGAGATAGGAAGCGTTCGGCTATGCTACGCTTGGTAAGGTTAGGGTAGTGAAGCTTTGAATTTTGTGCTATACACAGCTGTTCGGTGTGTTCCTGCGCTATACATTGCTTTACTATGCTCTGGTCGACTCTTGGGAGACCAGCAGTAGCGGTCGTGGCACGATAGTCTGAGTTAGGTTATGCGTGGTTAGGCTACGACAGGCTTCGTTTAGTTAGAATGGCGTTGAGATTTGAGTTATACACTGCTATTCGGAGTTCCCTGCGCTCCGCTGTTCTCTTGTATGTTCTTCTTGGCTCTGGGGAGGCCTGCAACAGGGTTGGTGTCAATCCAGGTTGGGTTACGCTACGTTTGCTTATGTTTCGCTTGGTTAGGTTGGGAGAGGATAGCTTTGAATTTTTTTTATATACTCTGCCATGCGGTGGATTTCTTCGCTCCGCAGTGCTCTACTGTACTCTACTCGAACCTGGAGAACCCGGTAATTGTGGTCGCAGCACGTTATTCTGAGTTACGTTATCTGCCATGCGGTGGATTTCTTCGCTCCGCAGTGCTCTACTGTACTCTACTCGAACCTGGAGAACCCGGTAATTGTGGTCGCAGCACGTTATTCTGAGTTACGTTACTTCTGGCTATGCTGCGGTTTGCTAGGCTACGAAGCGATGGCTTTAACTTTTGTTCTATACACTTCTTTTC
>NW_016935746.1:0-1088 GCF_001483705.2 Eufriesea mexicana
TCCGCTTTGCTGTGAACAGCACAGGGGCAGTGGATATCCTAACCGAACCTGACCTAACTTAACTTAACTCAAAGCGGCACAACCCAACATGACGAGCCGTGACCACTGCTTCTGGCCTCAACAGGGCCAAGCAGAATGCATTAGAGCGCAGTTGATGACAGAAACTAAAGGAACAACATTGCAAAGCACAAAAGTCAAACTATCCTATCCTAAAGTAGCCAAACGTATCATATCCAAACGTAAGCTAACGCAACCAAGCATTACGAGAAAACTATTGCTGCCCTCCACAGAGACAAGTACAGTGTCCTAGAGCACTGTAGTCTGCAGAAGTACTCCGCATTGCAGCGAATAACACAAAAGTCGAAGATATCCCAGCTTAACCTGACATAACCTAACCTAACCAAACGTTGCGTAACTCAACAGAGCGTGACGCGACCACTCCTGCCGGACACCACAGAGCGAAGGGGAACATACTAGAGCACGCTGTAGAGCAGAAGTCCACCGAATAGCAGTGTACAGCACAAAAGTCATATCTGTCCGGACATAACCCAAGCAAACGTAACCAAACCAGACGTAGCCAACCTCAACATAACGTGCCGTGGCTACTATTACTGGCCTCCCCAGGGCCAAGGAGAATGTAGCAGAGCGTAGTCGGACGCAGAAATCCACGGAACAACACTGTATAACACAAAAGTCAAAGTTGCCGTTACCGAAATTAACCCGACCTAAGCTAACCGAACGTAGCCTAAGTCAACCTATCGCACCTAGTCCAATATTTGCTGGCATTTCCAGGGCTTGGCATAATATAGTAGAGCACAGTACAGCGCAGAAGTATTCCGAATAGCAGTGTATATCACGAAAGACGAGGTTAACCCGGTCGACCTTAACTTAACCAAACTTAGGCGAAAGTAAGCAAACACAAACCAACGTGCGGAGACTACTATTGGCGCCCTCTACAGAGACAAGCAGAAAATATTAGAACACAGTAGTGTGCAAAAATACGCGGAGAGGAGTGTACAGCACATAAGTCTAAACTATCCTATCCTAACGTCACCAGACGAGACATAACCGAACGTAGCTGAGCTCAA
>NW_016935747.1:0-1004 GCF_001483705.2 Eufriesea mexicana
CATCCCAGAAAACCAGTTCGGATTCAGACACAAACATTCACCTGTACACGCCATAAATAAGCTTGCCTCGGATATATGCTGAGCTTTAGACGGAAATCAATGAGTAGGAGCCTGCTTAATAGACCTTGAAAAGGTATTCGATACAGTGTGGATAGCAGGAGTAATTTTCAAAATGATCAAGAAAGGCTTTCCGAAATACTTAATTAAAATAGTATGGAACGTAACATCGAACAAATCGCTTGTAACCTCAGAAGGCCCACTAACATCCAGTAAAGAATTCGTAATAGAAAACGGATAAGATTACAACAGGGTATCGTAAATTCTCCCATAATATTTAATATATTCAACAGCGACATCCTTAATCTATTTGAGCAAAACTCATCGAACCACAAAAAATCAATAGCTTTCGCAGATGACCTTATTATATACATCACCGACAAAAAAATAAAAGAAATCCAAGTAAAACTGCAAGGTCTATTCGAAAAAATACAAAATTATTATCATACGTGGAAGTTAAAAATCAATATAAACAAATGTGAAACGATTTTATTTAGGCAAAATTTATCAAATTTAGGTCGCAACGATAGGAAACATTGCAAAAACTTCAGTATAAGAGAAAAGGAAGATGCAGGTGAAACCATACCCCATAAAATTTGTGTAAAGTATCTAGGAGCGCACATAGATGAAAAATTAACATTTAAAAACCACATCGAAACTCAGTTAACTAAGGCTAGAAAGGTATTCTGGAAAATGGAGAGATTATTCTATTCAAAACACGTAAACAGAAGTACAAAGATTCTCTGCTGCCAATCATTGGTCAGGCCCGTAATAACATATGGCTGCCCTATATGGTACAATATATCGGCATCCTTGATGGAAAAAATTAGAATCTTTGCAAGAAAATGCTTAATAGCATGTCTCGGTACGTATAGAACGGAAAATTCAAGCTACAAAAAATTTGTCAGAAATAAAAAAATATACAACCTAGCAAACATCCCTCGCAT
>NW_016935748.1:0-550 GCF_001483705.2 Eufriesea mexicana
TGGGGATGCCGGAAATTCTGGCCGCAGGGCGTTAAGTTGGGTTATGTTAGGATAGGTTGGGTTTGGCTTAGATAGGTTTTGTTTGGATAGCTCTGACCTCTGAGCTGTAAGCTGCTATTCCTACTATTTCAGCGTTCTACATTGCCCTGCTATACTCCGCTTAGCTCTCCTGAAGCCAGTAGTTGCTCTCGCGTGACGTCAGGTTGTGTAACGTTACGTCCGCTTATGTTACGTTTGGGTTGCTTAGGACAGGATAGATTTGGCTTTCGTGCTATACACTGTTTTTCGGTGGATTTCTGCACTCGGCAGTACTCCACTGTATCCTGCTTAGCCCTGGGGAGGCCAGGAATGGTGGTCGCGGCAATTATGTTGAGTAAGTCTACGGTCGGTTAGGTTATGTTAACGTGGGTTAGGTTCGGACAGCTATGACTATTGATCTGTAAACTGCGAATCTATGGATTTCTACGCTCTACTATACGCTCTACTGGCCTCAAATATTTCCTGCTCGACTCTGGTGAGCATAGCAATGGTGGCCGCGGCACGTTATGTC
>NW_016935749.1:0-1495 GCF_001483705.2 Eufriesea mexicana
GTGTAGCGACGACTATTGCTGTCCTCCATAGAACCATGCAGAACACACTAGTGTAGGTTTGAATGCAGAAATGCATAGATTCGCAGCGTTACCAGAAAAGCCAAAGTTACCAGAACTTAACGCAAAACCAACCGAACTTGACCAAACATCGCATAACTAAACGTAACGTGACGCTACCACCATTGCTGGCATTCCCAGAGTCAAGTCGACGGCATAAGAGCACTATAGGGCGCAGAAATCCACCTAACAACTGACTATAGCACAGTGGTCAATACTGTCCCCTCCTAACCTATCCAACATTACCATAACCAAACATAGCATAATTGAAACTAAAGTGCCGAGACCGTTATTGCTGTCCTTCCCAGAGCCAAGAAGGGCATACAAGAGCACAGTAGAGCGCAGTAATCCACCATATATCAGTGTACACAGCGAAAGTTAGAGCTGTCCTAATCAAAGCAAGCCTAACCCAAAATAACGGAACATAACCTGACTCAACCTAACGTGCCGTGCACAATATGGCTGGTCTCCCCGGAGTCAAGCAGAACACACTAGTGGAGAGTAGAACGCAGAAATCCATTGAAACGCTGTGTACCCACACTTACCCCAAATCTACTGGACACAACCGAACATGGCATAACCCATCGTATTGCCGGCCTTGCCAGAGCCAAGATGAAAATATCAGCGAGATGTAGGGCGCTGATATCCACCTAATGGCAGACTATAGCACTAAAGTCAGAGCTATCCTCTCCTAACCTAGCCAATCGTGACATAACCTATCGTAACTTAACTCAACATGACGTGCCGCGACCACTGGTGCTGGCATCCCCAGAGGCAAGTTAGAAGCATTAAAGCTCCGAAGAGCGCAGAAGTCCACCTAACAGCTTTCTCTAGCATGAAGGTCAATGCTACCTCTCCTAACCTAACCAACCGCAACATAAACAAACGTAGCATAACTCAAACTAACGTGCCGAGACCGCTGCTGCTGCCCTGCCCAGAGCAAAGCCGGACATACTTGAGGACCGAAAAGCGAAGTAATCAAACGAATAGCAGCATACAGCAGAATAGTTAAAGCTATCCAGGCACAACCTAGCCTAACCCAGCACAATCGAACGTAACCTGACACAACCAGCGTTCTGCGAACGCTATAACTGGCCTCCCCAGAGAGAAGCGGAACAAATTAGTGAAGAGCAGAGCGCAGAAGTCCATGGAACCGCAGTGTACATCAGAAAAGTCAAAGATACCCAAACCAAACCCAAACCAATTGAACATACCCGAACATAGCCTAACAGAGCTTAAAGAGCAGTGACCGCAAAGGCTGCCCTTGCCAGAGTCAAGCGTGACAAACTAGAGCTCAGTAGTGCGCCGCAATCTACCGAATAGCAGTGTACAGTACGAAAGTTAAAACCATCCTTACCCAACTTAGCCTGACCCAACATTACCGAACGTAACCTGACTCAACGTAGCGTGCGGAGGCCAGTATTCCTGGCCTTCTCGG
>NW_016935749.1:1622-2245 GCF_001483705.2 Eufriesea mexicana
ACCAATCGTAACAAAAACAAACGTAACCAGTCTCAGCCCAACGTGCCGCGAACAAATGTGCTGTCCTCCCCAGAGTCAAAGAGAACACATTAGGGGAGAGTAGAGCGCAGAGGTCTGTCCGATCGCAGTGTACATCAGAGTACTCAAAGCTACCCAAACCTAACCCAAACATACAGAACAGAACCAAACGTAGCCTAACTCAACCTCACGTGCCGAGAGCGCTATTGCTGCCCTCCCCAGAGCCAAGCGGGTCATACTGGAGCAAAGCAGATCACAGAAATCCACCGGATAGCACTGCACAGCACAAAAGTTAAAGCTATCCTGACCTAACTTAGCCAAACCCAACCTAACCGAACGCAACCTGACTAAACATAACGTGCCGAGACCACCATTGTTGGCCTTCACAGAGCGAAGCTGAAAATGTTAGATCAATGTACTGCGCAGAAATCCTCCTATTAGCAGAATACAGCACTATAGTCAAAGCTATCCTCTCCATACCTAATCACGGATAACATACCCAAAAATAGCCTAACTCATCCCAACGTGCCGCAATCACAAATGCTGACATCCCCAGAGTCAAGCAGAAAACATTAGAGGAGAGCAGACCGCGGAAATCCATATAA
>NW_016935750.1:0-724 GCF_001483705.2 Eufriesea mexicana
CCTCCTTATATATGCGAGAAAGGTAACTCACCACGATATTAGCCGAAAATGTCAATAAAATTGTATTTTAGAAAAACATTCTATACCACTGCAATGTCTATAGCACGCTAATAGAATCTACCCTGCTTATATAGGCAAGCAGAATAGCTCACCACGATAATAGCAGAAAATGTCAATAATATTGTATCTTCCATGCAGATTCTATGGCATTGCAGTGTCTATAGTTCGCAAATAGAATCTTTCCTCCATGTTTATGCAAGAAAGTTAGCTCACCACGATATTAGTCGAAAATGTCAAAAAAATTGAACTTTCCAGCCAGATTCTGTAGCATTGCAATGGTTATAGCTTGAGAAATATAATATTTCCTCCTTGTTTATGCAAGATGGATAGCTCACCACGATATTAGTCGAAAATGTCAATAAGATTGAACTTTCCTGCCAGATTCAATAGCATTGCGAAGGCTATAGCAAGCCAATAGATTTGTTTCACTCTTATTTATGAAAGAAAGTATGCTCTCCACGATATTAATCGTAAATGTCAATAAAATTGAATTTTCCATTCACATTCTACATCATTTCAATGTCTATCGCACGACAATGGAATATAAACTCCTTACTTATGCTAGGAGGATAGCTCACCACCTTATTAGCCGAAACTGTCTATTAAATTGAACTTTCCAGCCAGATTCCAGCGCATTGAAGTGGTTATAGCTTCGCAATATAAT
>NW_016935751.1:0-234 GCF_001483705.2 Eufriesea mexicana
GTACTTGCCATTGGATTGAAGGCATTAGGCCAACTATTCACCAAGCTATAACAGATTATAAATCTTGAAAAGACCAATTCTTTGGCAAGTAGATGGCTGTACTTGCCATTCGATTGGATGCGACAGGCGATCTATTCACCAAGCTATAACAGGTTATTGACCTTGAATAGACCTATTCTCTGGCATGAAGGTGGCTGTACTTGCCATTGTATTCAAGGCGTTAGGCTACCTATT
>NW_016935751.1:263-601 GCF_001483705.2 Eufriesea mexicana
TGGCGAGAAAATGGCTGTACTTGCCATTGCATTGAAGGCGTTGGGCGACCTATTCACCAAGCAACAACGGATTATAAATTTTGAAAATACCAATTCTCTGGCAAGTAGATGGCTGTTCTTGCCATTGGTTGAAGGCGATATGCGATCTATTCACCAAGCTGTAACGGGTTATAGATTTTGGTTAGAACAATTCTCTGGCAAGTAGATGGCTGTACTTGCCATTGGTTGAATGCGTTACGCGACCTATTCACCAAGCTATATCAGATTGTAGATTCTGAATAGACCTATTCTATGGCAAGTAGAAGGCTATACTTGCCATTGGATTGAAGGCGTTAGGC
>NW_016935752.1:0-632 GCF_001483705.2 Eufriesea mexicana
ATTCTCTGGCAAGTAGATGCCTGTACTTGCCGTTGGATTGCAGGCAATAGGCGATCTAATCACCAAGCTATGGCAACTTAGAGGTTTTGAACAGACTTATTCTCTGGCAAGTAGATGGGTGTTCTTGCCATTGGATTGCAGACGATATGCGATCTAATCACCAAGCTATGGCAGCTTATAGGTTTTGAATAGACTTATTCTCTGGCAAGTGGATGGCTGTACTTGCCATTGGATTGAAGGCTTAATGGCATCTATTCACAATGCTATAACAGGTTATAGATTTTGAGTAGACCTATTCTCTGGCAAGAAGATGGCTGTACTTGCCATTGTATGGAAGGCGTTAGGCGATCTATTCACCATGCTATAACAGGTTAGAAGATTTTAGATTTTGAAAAGACCTATCCTCTGGCAAGTAGATGGCTGTACTTGCCATTGGATTGATGGCGTTATGCGATGTATTCTCCAAGATATAACATATTATAGATATTGAATAGGCCTATTGTCTGGCAAGTAGATGGGTGTACTTGCCATTGTATTGAAGGCGTTATGCGATCTATTCACAAATCTACATCAGGTTATAGATTTTGAATAGACCTATTCTCTGGCAAGTAGATGACTGTACTTGCCATTGG
>NW_016935753.1:0-238 GCF_001483705.2 Eufriesea mexicana
TCACCACTGTAGTAGCCGATAATGTCAATAAAATTAAATTTTCCAGCCAGATTCTATAGCATTACCATACATATACCACACCAATAGTATGTTTTACCCTTATTTATGCAAGAAAGCTAGTTCACCGCGATATTAGTCGAAAATGTCAATGAAATTGAATTTTCCCGCCAGATTCTATAGCATTGCATTTGCTATAGCACGCCAATAGAAACTTTCCTCCTTATTTATGCAAGAAAGT
>NW_016935753.1:353-713 GCF_001483705.2 Eufriesea mexicana
GGTAGCTCACCACGATATCAGTCGAAAATGTCCATAAAATCGAGTTTTCCATCCAGATTCTGTAGCATTGCAATGGATATATCGCGGCAATTGTATATTTCTTCCTTATTTATGCAAGAAAGATAGTTCACCACGATTTTTGTCGATGATGCCAATAAAATTGTGTTTTCCAGGCAGATTCTATAGCATTGCAATGGCTATTTCACGCCAATAGCATCATTCCACTTTATTTATGTAAGAAAGATAGGCAACCACGGTATTTGCCGAAAATGTCATTAAAATTAAATTTTCCAGCCAGGATCTATGGGATTGCAGTGACTATAGCACGCCAGTTGAATCTTTCCTCTTTATATATGCAAG
>NW_016935754.1:0-1153 GCF_001483705.2 Eufriesea mexicana
AGCACGCCAATAGTATCTTCCCTCCCTATTAATGCAAGAGAGTTAGCTCACCACGATATTAGTGGCAAGTGTCAATAAAATGGTATTTTCCAGCCAGATTCTATGGTATTGCGATGGCCACAGCTGGCCAATAGAATCCTTTCTCCTTACTTATGCAAGAAAGGTAGCTCACCATGAAATTAGTCGAAGATGTCAATAACATTGTATTTTCCAGCCAGATTCTATAGCATTGCAATGGCTATAGCGAGCCAATAGAATCTTCCCTCCTTATCTATGCAGGAGAGTTAGCTCACCATAATATTAGTCGAAAATGTCAATAACATTGTATTTTCCAGCCAGATTTTGTAGCATTGCATTGGCTATAGCGCGCCAATTGTATCTTTCATTCTTATTTATTCAAGAAAGTTAGCTCACGACGATACTAGTCAAAAATGCCATTAAAATTGAATTTTCCAACGACATTCATTATCATTGCAAAGGATATAGCACGCCAATAGAATCTTCCCTCCCTATTTATGCAAGAGAGCTAGCTCACCACGATATTAGTCGAAAATGTCAATAAAATTGAATTTTCCAGCCAGATTCTACAGCATAGCAATGGCTATAGCACGCCAAAAGGATCTTTCCTCCTTACCTATGCATGGAAGTTAGCTCGCCACGATATTTGTCGAAAACGTCAATAAAATTGAACTTTCCACCCAGTTTCTATAGCATTGCCAAGGATATAGCACGCCAATAGTATCTTCCCTCCCTATTAATGCAAGAGAGTTAGCTCACCACGATATTAGTCGCAAGTGTCAATAAAATGGTATTTTGCAGCCAGATTCTATGGGATTGCGATGGCCACAGCTGGCCAATAGAATCCTTTCTCCTTACTTATGCAAGAAAGGTAGCTCACCATGATATTAGACGAAAATGCCAGTAAAATTGAATTTTCTAGCCAGATTCCAGGTCATTGCAATGCTTCCTGCACTCCAATAGTAGCTTTCCTCATTATTTATGCAAGAAAGTAAGCTCACCAAGATATTAGTCGAAAATGTCAATAAAATTATATTTTTCTGCCAGATTTTACAGCATTGCAATGGCTATAGCACGCCAATAGGATCTTTCCTCCTTACCTATGTAAGGAAGTTAGCTCAACGCGACATTAGCC
>NW_016935754.1:2736-4262 GCF_001483705.2 Eufriesea mexicana
TTAGTCGAAAATGTCAATAAAATTTAATTTTCCAGCGAAATTCTATAGCATTGCAATGCCTATAGCACGCCAACAGAAACTTTCCTCCTTGCTTAGGCATGAAAGTTACCTAACAACGACATTAGTCGAAAGTGTCAATAAAATTGAATTTTCCAGCCAGATTCTAGGGCATTGCAATGGCTATAGCACGCCAAAAGGACCTTTAATAATTACCCATACAAGGAAGTTAGCTCACCACGACATTAGTCGAAACTGTCAATAAAATTGAACTTTCCAGCCAGATTCTATAGGAATGCAATGGCTATAGCACGCCAATAGAACCTTTCCTCCTTATTTATGCAAAAAAGGCAGGTCACTTCAATATTAGTCGAAAATGTCAGAAAAATTGAATTTTCCAGCCAGATTCCAGAGCATTGCAATGCTTCTAGCACTCCAATAGTATCTTTCCTCCTTACGTATGCAAGAAAGTAAGCTCACCAAGATATTAGTCGAAAATGTCAAGAAAATTATATTTTACAGCCAGATTTTACAGCATTGCAATGATTATAGGACGCCAAAAGGATCTTTCCTCCTTTCCTATGCAAGGAAGTTAGCTCAACGAGATACTAGTCGATAATGTCAATAAAACTGACCTTTCCGGCGAGATTCTATGGCATTGGATAGACTATAGCACGCTAACAGAATCTTTCCTCCTTATTTATGCAAGAGAGTTAGCTCACCAAGATATTAGTCGAAACAGTCAATAAAATTGAACTTTCCAGCCAGATTCTATAGCATTGCAATGGCTACAGCGCGCCAATTGAACCTTTCTTCCTTATTTATGCAGGAAAGTTAGCTCATCACAATATTAATCGAAAATGTCAATAACATTGTATTTTCCAGCCAGATTTTGTAGCATTGCATTGGCTATAGCGCGCCAATTGTATCTTTCATTCTTATTTATTCAAGAAAATTACCTCACCGCGATATTAGTCTAAGGTGTCAATAAAATTGTATTTTTCAGCACTGTTCTATAGCATTGCGATGGTTATAGCACACCACTAGTACCTTTCATCCATATTTGTGCAAGAACGGTTGCTGACCACGATACTAGTCGACAATGTCAGTAAAATTGAACTTTCCCGCCACTTTCCAACCACTTTCCAGTGCATTGCAATGGTTCTGGCACGCCAAAAGAACCCTTCCGCCTTCTTTATGCAAGAAGGATAGCTCACCACGATATTAGTCGAAAGTATCAATAGAATTGAATTTTCCAGCCAGATTCTACAGCACTGCAATGGCTATAACACTCCAAAAGGATCTTTCCTCCTTATTTATGCAAGAAAGTTAGCTGACCACGACATTAGTCGATACTGTCAATAAAATAGAACTTTCCAGCCAGATTCTATAGCACTGCAAAGACGGTAGCACGCTAACGGAATCTTTCAGCATTATTTATGCAAAAGACTTAGCTCACCACGATATTAGCCGAAAATGTCAATAAAAATGAACTTTCCGGCCAGATTCTACAGCATTGCAACAACTGT
>NW_016935755.1:0-802 GCF_001483705.2 Eufriesea mexicana
TATTGCAATGCAATGGCTACTGCAAAACCGACTGGAACTTTGCTTCTTATATATGTAGAAAAGCTTGCTCGACACGATATTAGTCGAGAATGCAAATAGAATTGAACATTCCAGTCAGAGTCTATTGTAATGCAATATCTACAGCGAACCAATGGAATATTTACTCCTTATTTACGCAGAAAAGATTTCTCACCACGAAATTAGTAGAAAATGTCAATAAAATTGAACTTTGCAGACAGATGCTAATGCAATGCAATGGCTATAGGAAACCAACATTATCTGTCCCCCTTATTTACGCAGAAAAGGTTGTCCACCACTATATTAGTCGAAAATATCAATAAAATTGAACGTTTCAGTCAGATCCATGTGCAATTCAATGGCTATAGCAAACCAATAGGACCTTTCCTCTTCACTTATGCAGACAAACTTGCTCACCACGATATTAGCCGAAAATGTCAATAGAATTGAACATTGCCGACAGATGCTATTGCAATGCAATGGCTACAGCAAACCAATAGTATCTTTCCACCTTATTTACGCGGAAAGGTTGCTGACCACGATATTGGTCGGAAATGTCAATAGAATTGACCTTTTCAGTTTGATTCTTTCCCAATGCAGTTGCTACAGCAAACCAATATTATCTTACCTCCTCATTTATGCAGAAAGTCATGCTCACCACGATATTAGTCGAAAATGTCAAGATAATTGGGCTTTTCAGACAGATTCTGTGGCAATGCAATGGCTACAGCTAACCAATAGGATCGTTGCTCGTTATTTCCGCAGAAAGGTTTGCTCACCGCAA
>NW_016935756.1:0-877 GCF_001483705.2 Eufriesea mexicana
GATAGCTTTGACTTTTGTGTTATACACTGCAATTTGGTGGATTTCTGAGGTCTACATTGCTCTGCTACGTCCTGCACGACATCTGGGACGAGAGCAATAGTGGTCGTGGCACTTCAGGTTGAGTTACGTTACGTTTTTCCAGGTTAGGTTAGGTTAAATTTTCTTAGGATAGCGCTGACTTCATCTTATGTGGATTCCTGGGATATACTGTGCTCTAATAAATTAGGCTTGGCACGTGGCGAGGGGGGTGGGGGTGGAGCTGTGGCCGCGGCACGTCATGTTGAGCTATGCTTCGTTCTTTTAGGTTAGATTAGGTCTCGCTAGTTCAGGATATCTTCGATTTTTGTGCTATTCACTGCTATACGGTCTATTTCTGCTCTACACTGCGCTGTGGTACATTCTTCTTGTACCTGTGGAGGCGAGCTATATTGTCCTCGTCTGGCTAGTTTCGGTCATGCTACGTTTGGGCATTGCACGTTTGGCTGGGTTAGGATATGCTGCATATGCTTTTGTTATTTACACTGCAATCCGGTGTATTCCTTCGATCTACTGTGCTCTAGTTTATTCTGCATCGCTCCGTGGAGGACAGCAATTGTGGTCTCGGCACGTTAGATCTAGCTATGCAACTTTCGGCCATGTTACGTTCGGTTAGGTTAGTATATGATAGCTTAGACTTTTGTGCAATACACTGCCATCCGCGGATTTCTGCGATCTACTGTGTTCTAATATTTTCTGCCTGCATCAAGGGACTCCAGCAATAGCGGTCTCGGAACTTTAGGTTGAGTACCGTTACGTTCGGTATGGATAGGTTATGTCAAGCTCGGTCAGGTTATCTTTGACTTTCGTGCTGTACACTTCTATTCGGGGGATCTCTGCG
>NW_016935757.1:0-1279 GCF_001483705.2 Eufriesea mexicana
TTGGTTACGTTAAGAGCGGCTAGTTGTGACTTTTGCGATGTACACTGCTATTCGAAGGATTTACGCACCCTCTGTGCTCTAATATGTTCTGCTTGGTACAGGGGCGTCCAAAAATGGTGGTCTCGGCTCGTTAAGCTTATTTAGACTACGATTCGTTAGGATAGCTTAGGTGGCGTTATGTTGTGATATAATTGACTTTTGTGCTGTACGCTGCTGTATGGTGGCTCTCTGCGCTCTTCTGCGCCTAGGTACATTCTATTTTTCTGCTGGGAATCCCGCAATAGTGGTCTCGGCACGTTCGGTTAAGTTAGGATACGTTTGATTATATCACGTTTGGATAGGTTAGGGGACGATAGCTTTGACGTTTGTGCTCCACAGTGATTTTCGGTAGATTTCTGCGCCCTACGCGTCCCTACTACGCTCTGGTCGACTCTGGGGATGCCAGCAATGGTGGTTGTGGCACGAAAGTGTTAGCCAGGTTACGTTTGGTCATGTTAGATTTGGTTAGGTTAGGGGTGGACAGCTTTGACTTCTCTCCTGTATATTGATATTCGGTGAACTTCTGCGATATGCTGCGATCTAATATGCACTGCTTGGCTCTGAGGAGGCCAGCAACAGTGATCTCGGCCGGTTAGTTTGTGTTAAGTTACGTATGATTTGCTTAGGTTAGGTCAGGTGTGGTTAGGATTACTTTGACCTGACCTAGGAATGGTGGTGCTGGCTG
The DNA here is from genome assembly GCF_001483705.2 of Eufriesea mexicana. Classification (NCBI taxonomy): domain Eukaryota; kingdom Metazoa; phylum Arthropoda; class Insecta; order Hymenoptera; family Apidae; genus Eufriesea; species Eufriesea mexicana. The sequence goes on from NW_016935757.1 coordinate 725, forward strand.
TCGGCGTGTATATGGCTTACGCCTACAACGCCCTGCCATGGACCGCCATCCTGTATGCCCCGTTGTAGCACAGGGTTACCCAATACATGGTGGAGGTGTTCCGCGTCCATTTGGCGGAGCGCTCTACCGAATGTCCCGGACGATACACGGCCGCCGTGCGGGCGACGATCTGCGGGGTTCCACAGGGATCGGTACTCTGGCCGATTCTCTGGGACCTCGCGTACGTCGCTGTCCTGCGCACTCCGCTACCCCGCTGCCTGGTCTTGTCTCTTTACGCGGACGACACCCAGACGGATGCGGGCCCGTCTGCCCGAGAGATCGCGACCCGGGCGCGCGGCTCCGCGAGACTTTCGCGCGGGGCACGAGTGGTATGCGTGTGTTGCAGTGCGGTCGTATGAGTGGTGTGTGCGCCTGTAAGCGATCCGTCTCAGGCGCATGGACATGGATACTTCGGGTGCGAGTTTCCGTCGCGCCCGGATGGAACCTCGGTACCTTCGCGGTGGCGTCTTGACAACTGCGTGGCCGCGAATTTCGGGGCGCTCCGAAATGCCAAGG
>NW_016935758.1:0-981 GCF_001483705.2 Eufriesea mexicana
CTAGTCTGTGGCAAGAAGATGGCTGTACTTGCCATTTGATTGGAGGCGATAAGCGATCTATTCACCAAGCAATAAAAGGTTATAGATTTTGAATTGACCTATTCTCTGGCATGTAGGTGGAGATACTTGCCATTGGATTGAAAGCGTTAGGGGATCTATTCTCTAAGCTATAACAGATTATAGATCTTGAATAGTCCTATTCTCTGGCAAGTAGATGGCTGTACTTGCCATTGGATTGAAGGCGTTAGGCGATCTATTCACCAAGCTATAACAGATTATAGATCTTGAATAGTCCTATTCTCTGGCAAGTAGATGGCTGTACTTGCCATTGGATTGAAGGCGTTAGGCGATCTATTCACCAAGCTATAACAGATTATAGATCTTGAATAGTCCTATTCTCTGGCAAGTAGATGGCTGTACTTGCCATTGGATTGAAGGCGTTAGGCGATCTATTCACCATGCTATAACAGATTATAGATTTTGAATATACTTATACCCTGGCAAGTACATGGCTGTACATGCCATTGGATTGAAGGCGTTCGGCGATCTATTCACCAAACTATAACAGGTTATAGACATTGAATAGACCTATTCTGTGGCAAGTAGATGGCTGTACTTGCCATTGTATTGAAGGCGTCAGGCGATCTATTTACCTACCTATAACAGGTGATAGATTTTGAATAGAACTATTTTCTGGCAAGTAGATGGCTGTACTTGCCATTGGATTGAAGGCGTTCGGCAATCTATTCACCATGCTATAACGGATTATAGATTTTGAATATACTTACTACCTGGCAAGTACATGGCTGTACCTGCCATTGGATTGCAGGAGATAGGCGAACAAATCACCAAGCTATGGCAGCTTATAGGTTTTGAATATACTCATTCTCTGGTGAGTAGATGGCTGTACCTGCCATAGGATTGAAGGCGTTATGCGATGTATTCTCCAAGCTATAACAGATCATAGATCTTGAATAGCCC
>NW_016935759.1:0-710 GCF_001483705.2 Eufriesea mexicana
TGCTATAGAATCAGAATTGAAGATTCATTTTTATTGACATTTTCTACTAATATCGTGGTGAACTAATTTTGTTGCACAAATAAGGAGGAAAGATTTTATTGGCATACTATAACCATTGCAATGCTACATAATCTGCCTGGAAAATTCAATTCTATTGGCACTTACGACCAATACAGTGGTGAGCTAATTTTGCAGCGTAAATAATGATGAAAAATCCTATTGTCAAGCTATAGCCATTGCAATGCTATAGAATTTGACAGGAAAACTCAATTTTATTGACATTTTCGACTAATACCGTGGTGAGCTAATTTTGATGCATAAATAAGGAGTAAAGATTCTATGGGCATACTATAGCCATTGCGATGCTATGGAATCAGAATGGAAAAAACTATTTTCTTGACATTTTCGACTAATATCTTGGTGAGGTAATTTCGTTGCATAAATAAGGAGGAAAGATACTATGGGCATACTATAGCCATTGCAATGCTATAGAATCTGACCGGATAATTCAATTTTATTGACATTATCGGGTAATATCGTGGTGAGGTAATTTCGTTGCATAAATAAGGAGGAAAGATACTATGGGCATACTATAGCCATTGCAATGCTATAGAATCTGACCGGATAATTCAATTTTATTGACATTATCGGGTAATATCGTGGTGAGGTAATTTCGTTGCATAAATAAGGAGGAAAGATACTATTGGCAT
>NW_016935760.1:0-1312 GCF_001483705.2 Eufriesea mexicana
TCCAGAGCCAAGCGGAGGATATTAGAGCGCATTAGAGCGCAGAAAACCACAGAATAGCAGTGTATAGCGCAAAAGTCAAAACTATCCTATCCTAATGTACACAGCCAACATAACCAAACGTAACATATCTAAACCCAACTTGACGAGACCACTATTGCTGGCCTCCATAGTGACGAGCAGAGTGTATTAGAGTACAGCAGATCGCAAAAATCCACCGCATTGCTATGAAAAGCAAAAAGGCCGAAGATATGGTAACAAAACTTGACCTAATCTAGCCTAACCGGACGTAGCATAATTCAATATGACGTGCAGCCATGACTGCTCCTGGACTCCGCAGAGCGAAGCAGAATGCGGAAGAGTAGAGTAGATGACAGAGATCAACCGAAAAGCAATGTAAAGCACAAAAGTCGAAGTTGCCTGTCCTAACGTGGCCAAACGCAGCATACACAAACGTAACATAGCTCAAACTAACATGACGAGGCCACTATTGCTGGCCTCCAAAGAGAAAAGCAGTATGTAGTAGGGCACAGTAGTGCGCATACATCAACCGCATTGGAGTAAATAGCACAAAATTCGAAGATACACTGACACAACCTGCCCTAGACCAACCTAATGGAACGCAGCGTAACTCAACAGAATGTGCCGCGACCACTGACGCAGTCTTCCCCAAAGCCAAGCAGATTAAGGTGGAGCACAGTAGATCACAGGAGCTCGCCACAAAATAGGGTATGGTACGAAAATCAGAGCTATCCTAATCGAACATAACTGAGCCTAACGAAACCAAACGTAACCTAGCTCAAACTAAGGTGCCACGACAACCACTGCTCGGCTCCCGAGAGTCCAGCGGAGTATAGGAGAGCAATGTAGAGCGCGAAAATGCACCGTGTAGCAGTATACATCACAGAAGTCAAAGAAATCCTAACCAAACCATCCTAACCGAACCCAACGTTAAGTAATCTAGCACAACCTAGCGTGCCGAGACCGCTATTACTGACCACCATAGAGCCAGGCAGAGCATATTAGATCACGTTACAGCGCAGGTGTCCTGCCTATAGCAGTGTACAGCACAAAAGTCAAAGTAGCCTATCCTAACTTAGCCAAACGTAGCTTACACGAACGTAACCTAGCTCAACCTAACACGACGAGAACACTATTGCTGGCCTCGGCAGAGGCAAACAGAATGTACTAGAACGCCGTAGTGTGCAGGGATTCACCGCGTTGGAGTGTATGTCAAAAAAGTCAAAAATTACCAAACCACATCTGACATAACCAGACTTAACCAATCGTAGCCCAACTCCAAATAACGTGCAGA
>NW_016935761.1:0-735 GCF_001483705.2 Eufriesea mexicana
CTACGGTACACTAAAGCGCAGAAATACGCCGAATACCATTGCATAGCACAAAAGTCAAAACAGCCTCTCCTAGCCTAGCTAAACGTAACATAGCTAAACGTAGCACAACTCAACCTAACGAGACGAGACCACAATTTCTGGCCTCCACAGAGACAAGCAGAATGCAGCAGAGCACATTAGATCACAGAAATCCACCGAGTAGAAGTGTATAGCTCAAAAGTAGAAGGAACCATGATCAAACCTTCCTAACCTAACACAACGAACCTTAACATAGCTCAAACTAACGTGCCGAGACTGCTATTACTGGCCGCCCCTGATCCAAGCAGAACATATTAGAGCACAGTAGTATGCAGAAGTCCACCGACTAGCAGCGTATGGCACACATGGCAAAGATACTCTATCCAAGCCTAACTAAACGTAACATAAGCGATCGTAGCTAAGCTCAACCTGACGTGCCAAGACCACTACTACTGCCCTCCCCAGAGACAGGCAGAATACACTAGAGCGCAGTAGAGCGCAGATATCCGCGTGTAACAGTGCATAGCGTATAAGTCCGAAATATAATCTCCAAACCTCACAGAACGTAACACATCCAAACGTAGCTTATCTCAACCTAACGTGCCGGGGCCACTATTACTGGCCACCCCAGAACCAGGCAGAGCACATTAGAGCAAATTAGAGTGCAGAAATCCAGGGAACACCAGTGTACAGCACAAAAGTCAAAGTGGCCTCTCC
>NW_016935762.1:0-549 GCF_001483705.2 Eufriesea mexicana
CACTATAGTAACCATATTTTCCGTTCGTCGTAGCCCCTCTTAGTTCGGCCTCAAAATTAATTATTACAATATGCTCTTACAACTAAATTACGCTAATATTACTTGCTAATTAACTGCATTATAATGTATCCTTTATTCTTAAGATAAATATATCCGTTATAATGAATTCTCTACTCTAACAAAATATTCTTTATTCACAAAGTATACGTTATTCTTACAATATTACTTTGCTCTCTACTCGCATACAACGTCTGCTCATTCATTCCAGCGGTCATACTCGGCTGACGTTAATATAATGTAATATTAGTACCATAAACGTTCCACATATGTGTTCGCGCCTGCCGACGAGTAGACTGTAGAAGACTGTAGGACTGTCGTACGACCCCTTCGGCCGGTTGGAAGCGATACGACTGGCTACCATCCCCTTCGGCCGGTTGGAAGCGATACGACTGGAATCCTCCCTAAATACGACTGGAGATCATTCGCTAGTAACTCGATAAATAACGTTATGACATAGACATATTTTTACACTTTTCTACATGGTTATAT
>NW_016935763.1:0-228 GCF_001483705.2 Eufriesea mexicana
TATTTGCGTGCTATAGCCGCTCAAGTGCTGTAGAATATGGCTGGAGAACACAATTTTATTGACATTTTCGGCTAATATGGTGGTGAGATAACTTTCTCAAATATATATAAGTAGGATAGATACTATTGGCGTGCTATAGGCATCGCAATGCAATAGAATCCTCAAGGAAAATTCAATTTTGTTGATATTTTCAACTGATTTCGTGATGAGATAACTTCCTTGCATTGG
>NW_016935764.1:0-584 GCF_001483705.2 Eufriesea mexicana
GTCCTGACCTGACCTCACCTGATTTGACCTAACCTAACCTAACTCGACCTGACCTGGCCTGGCCTTACCAGGCCTGGCCTGACATGACCTGACCTGGCCGGAAATGACCAGTCATTCTCTGGCATGCCCTGGGCTGGCAAGACCAGACATGGCCTCTCCTGACCTAACTTGACCTGACCTTGCCTGGACAGACGTGGCCTGGCCTGATGTGACATGACCTATCCTGTCCTGACCTGACCGAACCTGACCTCTCCTGACATGACCTGACCTTACTTCACCTGACCTGACCCGACCTAACTTGACCCGAACTGGAATGTCCTGACCTGCCCTTACCTGAACTGACCTGACCATGACCTATCGTGACATTATCTGGCCTGGCCTGGACTGACCTTACCTGACATGACATGACCTAACCTGACCTGGACTGGCCAGACATGGCCTGGCCTGGACTGTCCTGACCAGAACACCCCCGACCTTGCCTGGCCTGACCTGACCTGATGTGACCTGAGATGACATGATCGGATCTGAAGTGGACTGACCTGAACTGACCTGATCTGACCAGACATGATCTGGCCTGGCCTGAC
>NW_016935765.1:0-236 GCF_001483705.2 Eufriesea mexicana
CTCTGCTTGGTATTCGAGACGCCAGCAATAGTTGCCGCGGCGCGTTAGTTTGCGGTAGGTTACCTTTGGGTAGGTTAGGTTTGTTTGGGTTTGGTTAGGACATCTTTGACCTTCGTGCTGTACACTGCCATTCTATGCACCTCAGCTATCTGCTCACCTGTAGTATACCCTGATTGACAACTGGGTTGCGAGCAATAGCTGTCTCGGCACGTTCGGTTGAAATAGGATGCGTTTGG
>NW_016935766.1:0-307 GCF_001483705.2 Eufriesea mexicana
AAGTAGATGGCTGTACTTGCCATTGGATTGAAGGCGTTAAGCGATCTACTCACCAAGCCATAACAGATAATAGATTTTGAATAGACCGATTCTCTGGCAAGTAGATGCCTGTACTTGCCATTGCATTGAAGGCGTTAGGCGACCTATTCACCAAGCTATAACAGATTATTGATTTTCAATAGACCTTTTCTCTGGCAAGTAGAAGGCTGTGCCTGTCATTGGATTGAAGGCGTTCGGCGATCTGATCACCAAGCTATGACAGCTTATAGATTTTGGTTAGACTTATTCTCTGGCTAGTAGATGGCTG
>NW_016935767.1:0-575 GCF_001483705.2 Eufriesea mexicana
TTGGAGTAATGTAAAGAAATATTTTCATGGAAGCTAAAGCGAAAGTTTGAATAGAGCCAGATATTTGAATATTGTTTGTGTTCTACGCTTGAGACAGAATTTATTGTCAGTAAATCTGATAACTAGAGATAGTGGTGAAGTAATGCTCAAGGAAAATGAAGTAATAGCTCTTAAGAATAAAGAAGAAATATTCGTAGGGAAGATGTATAATAATGGACTTTATACTAGTAGAGAGGAACAAGAAGCTGGTAGAGAGGCACAGAAAGTTGGGAAATCCATGTATAGGGAAGATGAAAGAGTTGTCCACGAAAGTATTGAAAATGAAATTAACGAAAAGAGTAGTAAAGACAGGAATTGGAGAATGCAGGATATTTTTGTGAAGCAAAGCAATTGAAGATTTCAATGAAGATTTCATTTGGAGAGACAAGAACAAGGTTGAAGAGCCAGTTGGAGACAAAACATTCTGATTCATACGAGCTTATAGAGCCAGAGACATGGAATAGAAATAGGTGTGTGATGATAGCCTTAGATTTTATTAATTTTGTAAGGATTTATGTTATGGAATCAAATATTCA
>NW_016935768.1:0-610 GCF_001483705.2 Eufriesea mexicana
AAAATTCGATTTTATTGACATTTGCGTCTAATATCGAGGTGAGTAACCCCACTTGCATAAATAACGGTGAAATAAACTATTAGCGTGCTACAGCCTCGGCAATCCTTCAGAATCTGGATGGAAAATTCAATATTATTGACGTTCTCGACTAATATCGTGGTGGGCTAACTTTCTTGCGCAAATAAGGAGGAAAGACTCTAGTGGCGTGCTATAGGCATTGCAGTGTTATAGAATCTGGCTGGAAAATACATTTTTATTAATATTTTCGACTCATACCGTGGTGTCCTAACTTTCTTGCATATATAAGGAGGAAAGATTCTACTGGCGTGTTATAGCCATTGCAATGCTCTAGAATCTGCCAGGAAAATTCAATTTTACTGACATTTTCGACTTATACCGTGGATACAATACATTTCTTTCTTGCATGAACAAGGACGATAGATACTTTTGGCGTGATATAGCCATTGAAATGCTATGGAATCTGGCGGTATAATTCAATATTATTGACGCTATTGACTAATATCGAGGTGGGCTAACTTTCTTGCATAAAAAGGAGGAAATGTTCTATTGGCGCGCTATAGCCGCTGCAACTCCAAAGAATCTGCCTGAA
>NW_016935769.1:0-506 GCF_001483705.2 Eufriesea mexicana
ACATATGCGAGTGGATCAGGGCGCAGAAATCCATAGAATAGCAGTGTACGTCAGAAAAGTCAATGATATTCGAACTTAATCCAAACTAACGTAACCGAACCTAACATAGCAAAGCTTAAGGCACAGTGCCACGACCACCATTGCTCGCATCCCGAGAGACGAGCAGAGTATAGTGGAGCTACGCAGAGCGCAGATATGCACCGAATAGCAGTGTATTGCACAAAAGCAAAAGGTATCCTATCCTAACCTGTATAGTAATATAACCAAACGCAGACTATCTTATCCCATCGTGCCGAGACCACTACCGCTGACCTCCCCAGAGCCAAGCAGAATATACTAGAGCACAGTAGAGCGAAGAAAGCCACAAAATAGCAGTTTATTGCACAGAAGTCAAAGTTATCCTAACCAAACCTGACCGAACGTGGAATAGCTGATCCTAACGGGCCGAGACCTCTATTGCTGGCCTACCTATAGCCAAGCAGAATATACTAGAGCACAGTAGAGCG
>NW_016935770.1:0-2034 GCF_001483705.2 Eufriesea mexicana
GACCAATATTGCTGGCCTCCCAGAGCCAGGCAGAGCATATAAGTGCGCAATACAGCGCAGCAACTTACCGAACAGCAGTGAAGGGCACAAAAGTCGAGATGCCTATCCTAGCCTAGTTAAACGTGGCATAACCAAACGAAGCCGATATAAGCCAAACACGACGAGACCACCATTGGTGCCCTCCACGGAGACAATCAGAGTGCACTAGAGTGCAGTAGTGCGCAGAAATCCACCGCGTTGCAGTGAATAGCACAAAAGTCGAAGATATCCTAACACAACCTGAACAAACCTATCGTAACCAAAGGCATCGTAACTCAAAATAACGTGCAGTGAACACTGCCCCTATACTACCCACAGTCTAACAAGAAATAGTAGGGCACATCGGAGCACAGGAATACGCCGAATAACAGTGTAGAGCAAGAAAGTCAAAGCTATCCTGACCAAACATAGCCTAACCAAGCCAAACAAAACGTAACCTATCTCAACGTAACGTGCCGCGGCCGCTATTGCTCGCATCCCCAGAGTCACGAAGGGTATGGTAGAGCAATGTAGAGTGCAGAAATCCACCGAATAGCATTGTACGTTACAAAAGTCGAGAAAACCCTAACATAACATGACCCGACCTGACCAAACCGAACTCAGCATATCTCATCATTACGTGCCGCGATCTATGCTCCTGGCCTCCCGGAGACAAGCAGAATGTATTAGAGCCCAGTGGAGGGCAGTAATCCACCGAATAGCAGTGAAAGGCACAAAAGGCTAAACTATTTTCTCCTACCATAACCAGACTTGTCACATGAAAACGTAGCCTAGCCAAACGTAATGCGCCGCGACCACTATTGCTGGCCTCCGCAGAGCCAAGCGGAATATAAGGATGCACAGCAAAGAATAACGCGCCGCGAACACTATTGCTGGCCTCCGCAGAGCCAAGCGGAATATAAGGATGCACAGCAAAGAGCAGAAATCCACAGCATTGCAGCGTATAGCACAAAAGTCGAACATAACCTAACCTAACGAGGCCTAACCTAACCTAACCGGACGTAACATATCTCAGCGTAACTTGCCGAGATCAAAGGGCTGGCCACCCCAGAGCCAAGCAGAAGATATTAGAACACTGTAGAGCGCAGAAATCAGCGGGCAGCAGTGTACAGCGCAAATGCCAAAGCAATCCTGTCCTAACCTCACCAAACATAGCATGACCGAACGTAGCATATCTCAACCTAACGTGCCCAGTCCACTTTTGCTGGCCACCCCAGAGACAAGCTGAACATACTAGAGCACACAAGCGCGCAGAAATCCGTGTGCGGCAGTGTACAGTACAAAAGTCAGAAATGCCCTGACCATTCCCGACCTTACCTAACCTATCCGAGCGAAATGTAACTTAGCATGACGTGGCGAGACAAATATTTCTGGCCTCCGCAGAGCCCGGCAGAGCACATTAGAAAGAGCACATTAGAGAACATTAAAGCCCAGAAATCTGCAGAATAGCAGTGACGAGCACAGAGATCAAACTAGCCTATTCTAACCTAGCCAAGCTTAACACAACCAAACGAAGCATAACACAACATAACATGGCGAGACCACTACTGCTGACCTGCACAGCGACGAGCAGAGCGTACTAAAGCAGAGTAGTTCGCAAAAATCCACCTCATTGCAGTGAAAAGCACAAAAGTTGAATATATCTGACCCTAACCTGACTTAACCAAACACGAACAACCGTAGCACAGCTCAAAGCAACGTGCCGCGGCCACTGCTCCTGGCCTACACATAGCCTGGCAGAATGTAGTAGAGCATAGTAGATCACAGGAATCCACCGAATAACAGGGTATAGCACAAAAGTCAAAGCCTTCCTGACAAAACATAACCTAACCTAACTTAACAAAATGAGACCCAACCCAACCTAACTTGCAGCGGCCGCTACTGCTTGCATCGCAGAGTCGAGCAGAGTATAGCAGAGCAATGTAAAGGGCAGAAATCCACGGAACAGCAGTGTACAGCCCAAATGTCGAGGACGACATAACATAACCTGGCATA
>NW_016935771.1:0-626 GCF_001483705.2 Eufriesea mexicana
AAATTAGAAACTTCGTTTTGAAGAAATAGTTTTAGAAAAGAGAAATTAATTCGATAAATATACATCGATAATTGTATTAGGCTGAGACACTAGATGCCTGTGGCGCTCACCGGCGATCTCGGCGTAGATGGCGCAACTGAGTAAGTGGTAACTCTAGGAAGAAAAATAAGTAGCAAAAGATTTGCTCATCTGGGGCTTCGTTTTCGACGAAAACAAATAAAATGTAACAGAGAAATTGTAACAGAGTAATAACTTTTCTGTAATTGTAGTTGTTGAGTACTAATTACACTACTATTGCGGCCTTAGGACCGAACGTCCCAAATTAAGTGGGGGGCTGGTTTATTTCCTTATTGCTAGCGTTCCTTGATTGTCGGACACTTGTCACCTGACCACCAATTGGATGAACCTTGGCAAGGGTTAATAAATCAGTCCCCCACTTAACTTGGGACGCAATAGTAGTGTAATTAAAATAACGAAACAACAAAATATGCGTAGAATAACAATAATAACGAAAAAACGAATATGAAGAAATATATGTAAAATAATATTTTATCATTATTTAGATGAGAAATCGAAATAAATCGATTTACAAAAATTGTCCCTGCGCTGGTAATTTTTTTTTAATG
>NW_016935772.1:0-383 GCF_001483705.2 Eufriesea mexicana
TGCCAGAGAATAGGTCTGCTCAAAGCCTATAATCTGTTATAGCCTGCTGAATAGGTCGCCTAAGGCCTTTAGCCAATGGCATGTACAGCCATCTACTTGCTAGAGAGTAGGTCTATTCAAAATCTATAACCTGTTATTCCTTGGTGAATAGATCGCGTAGCGCCTTCCATTCAATGGCAAGTACAGCCATCTACTTGCCAGAGTATAGGCCTATTCAAGGTCTATAAACTGTTATAGCTTGGTGAAAAGATCGCCAACCGCCTTCAATCCAATGGTAAGTACAGACATCGACTTGGCACGAAATAGGTCTATTTAAAATATATATCATGTTATCGTTTGGTGAACAGACCGCCTAACGCCTTCAATCCAATGGCAAGTACAGC
>NW_016935773.1:0-256 GCF_001483705.2 Eufriesea mexicana
TATAGATTTCGAATTGACCTATTCTCCGGCAACTAGATGGCTGTACTTGCCATTAGATTGAAGCCGTTATGCGACCTATTCACCAAGCTATAACAGATTAAAGATTTTGAATAGATCTATTCTGTGGCAAGTAGATGGCTGTACTTGCAATTGGATTGAAGGCGATAGGCGATCAATTCATCAAGCTATAACCGGTTATAGATTTCGAATAGGCCTATTCTCCGGCAACTAGATGGCTGTACTTGCCATTAGATTG
>NW_016935774.1:0-3466 GCF_001483705.2 Eufriesea mexicana
TATTGGCGTGATATAGCCATTGAAATGCAGTAGAATCTGGCTGGAAAATTCAATGTTATTGATATTTTCAACTAATATCGTGGTGACCTAGCTTTCTTGGGTATATAAGGATCATAGATTCTACTCGCGTGCTGTAGCTATTGCAATGCTATAGAATCTGGCTGGAAAATTCAATTTTATTGACATTTTATTCTAACATCGTTGTCGGCTAACCTGCTTGTATAAATATGGACGAAATATACTATTGGCGTGCTACAGCCATAGCAAAGGTATAGAATCTGCCTGGAAAACACGAGTTTATGGATATTTTCGACTAATATCGTGGTGAGCTACCTATCCTGAATTAATAATGGGGAAAGATTCAATTGGCGCCCTATAGCCACTGCAATCCCATAGAATCTGCCAGGAACATTCGATTTTATCGACATATTCGGCTAATATCGTGGTGAGCAAACCGACTTGCATAAATAGGAATGAAATATGCTATTGGCGTGCCATAACCATGGCAATGCTATAGAATCTGGCTGGAAAAATCAATTTTATTGACATTATCGACTACTATCGTGGCGACCTAACTTTTTTGCATATATAAGGAGGAAAGATTCTACTGACGTGCTGTACCCATTGCAATACTATAGAATCTGGCTGGAAAATACAATTTTATTGACATTTTCTACGAACATCGTGGTCAGCTAACCTTCTTGTTTAAATAATGACGAAACATTCTTTTGGCGTGCTACGGCCATAGCAAAGGTACAGAATCTGGCTGCAAAACACGTTTTTCTGGACATTTTCGACTAATATCGTGGTGAGCTACCTTTCCAGCATAAATAATGAGGAAAGATTCAATTGGCCTGCTGTAGCCATTGCAATGCTACCCAATACGGATGGAAAACTCTATTTTATTGACATTTTCGACTTATACCGTGGAGACATAACATACTTGCATAAATAAGGACGAAAGATACTATTGGCGTGATATATCCATTGAAATGCTATAGAACCTGGCTGGAAAATTCAATATTATTGTCGTTTTCGACTAATATCGTGGTGGGCAAACTTTCGGGCATAAATAAGGAGGAAAGATACTAGTGGCGTGCTATAGCCACTGCAATGCTATAGAATATGGCTGGAAATTTCAATTTTACTCATATTATCGCCTAATATCGTTGTGAGCTAACTTTCATGCATAAATAAGGAGGAAATACTCTATTGGAAGGCTGTAGCCAATGCAATGCAATAGAGCCTGGCTGGAAAATTCAATTTTATTGACATTTTCAGCTAATATCGTGGTGACCTAGCTTTCTACGGTATATAAGCAGGAAAGATTCGACTGTCGTGCTATACTCATCGCGATACTATATAATCAACCTGGAAAATTCAATTTTATGGACATTTTCGGCTAACATCGTGTTGAGCAAGCCCACTTGCATAAATAGGGATGAAATATTCTATTGGCGTGCTATAGCCATGTCAATGCTATAGAATCTGGCTGGAAAATTCAATTTTATTGGCATTTTCGACTGATATCGTGGTGACCTAGCTTTCTTGCATATATAAGGAGGAAAGACTATACTGGCGTGCTATAGCCATTGCAATGCAGTAGATTCTGTATGGAAAATTCAATTTTATTTACATTTTCGACCAATATCGTGGTGAGCTAACTTCCTTGCTTAAATAAGGAGAGAGGATATTATTGGAGCGCTATAGCCACTGCAGTTCCAAAGAATCTGCCTGGAAAATACGATTTTATCGACATTTTCGGCTAATATCGGGGAGAGCACACCCACTTGCATAAATAGGGATGTTATATTCTATTGGCGTGCGACAGCCATAGCAAAGGTATAGAATCTGGCTGGAAAATTCAATTTTATTGACGTTTTCGACTAATATCGTGGTCACCTAACTTCCTTGCGTAAATAAGGACGTTAGATACTATTGTCGTGATATAGCCATTGAAATGCAGTAGAATCTGGCTGGAAAATTCAATTTCATTGACATTTTCGCCTAATACCGTGGTGAGCTAACTTTCTTGCATAAATAAGGAGGAAATACTATATTGGAAGGCTGTAGCCATTGCAATGCAATAGAGCCTGGCTGGAAAATTCAATTTTATTGACATTTTCAACTAATATCGTGGTGACCTTGCTTTCTTCGGTATATAAGGAGGAAAGATTCGACTGTCGCGCTACACTCATCGCGATGCTATATAATCAAGCTGGAAAATTCAATTTTATGGACATTTTCGGCTAACATCGTGGTGAGCAAACCCACTTGCATAAATAGGGATGAAGGATACTATTGGCGCGCTATAGCCAATGCAATGCCATAGAATCTGGCTGGAAAATACATTTTACTGACATTCTCGACTAATATCGTGGTGACCAAGCTTTCTTTGGTATATAAGTAGGAAAGATTCTACTGGCGTGCTACAGCCATAGCAAAGGTATAGAATCTGGCTGGAAAACGCGAGTTTATGGATATTTTCGACTAATATCGTGGTGAGCTACCTATCCTGCATTAATAATGGGGAAAGATTCAATTGGCGCCCTATAGCCACTGCAATCCCATAGAATCTGCCAGGAACATTCGATTTTATCGACATATTCGGCTAATATGGTGGTGAGCAAACCGACTTGCATAAATAGGAATGTAATATGCTATTGGCGTGCTGTAGCCATGGCAATGCTACAGAATCTGGCTGGAAAATTCAATTTTATTGACATGATCGACTACTATCGTGGCGACCTAACTTTCTTGCATATATAAGGTGGAAAGATTCTACTGGCGTACTATAGTCACTGCAAACCTATAGAATCTGGCTGGAAAATTGAATTTTATTGACGTTTTCGACTAATATCGTGGTAACCTAACTTCCTTGCATATATAAGGACGATAGATACTATTGGCGTGATATAGCCATTGAAATGCAGTAGAATCTGGCTGGAAAATTCAATGTTATTGATGTTTTCAACTAATATCGCGGTGGGCTTACTTTCGTGCATAAATAATTAGGAAAGATACTAGTTGCGTGCTATAGCCAATGCAATACTATAGAATCTGGCTGGAAAATACATTTTTATTGACATTTTCGACTAATGTCGTGGTGACCTAGCTTTCTTGTGTATATATGGAGGATAGATTCTACTGGCGTGCTGTAGCTATTGCAATGCCATAGAATCTGGCTGGCGAATTCAATTTTTTTGACATTTTATTCTAACATCGTTGTCAGCTAACCTTCTTGTATAAATATGGACGAAATATACTATTGGCGCGCTACAGCCATAGCAAAGGTATAGAATCTGGCTGGAAAACACAATTTTATGTATATTTTCGACTAATATCGTGGTGAGCTACCTTTCCTGCATTAATAATGGGGAAAGATTCTATTGGCGCCCCATAGCCACTGCAATTCCATAGAATCTGCCAGGAAAATTCGATTTTATCGACATTTTCGTCTAATATC
>NW_016935774.1:3786-7313 GCF_001483705.2 Eufriesea mexicana
TTTCGACTAATATCGTGGTGACCTAGCTTCCTTGCATAAATAAGGACGATAGATACTATTGGCGTGCTGTAGCCATTGCAATGCTACCCAATACGGCTGGAAAATTCAATTTTATTGACATTTTCGACTTATACCGTGGAGACATAACTTTCTTGCATAAATAAGGACGATAGATAGTATTGGCGAGATATAGCCATTGAAATGCTCTAGAATCAGTCTGGAAAACTAAATTTTATTGACATTTTCGACTAATATCGTGGTGAGCTAACTTTCTTGCGTAAATTTGGAGGAAAGATTCTAGTGGCGTGCTATAGCCAATGCAATGGCATAGAATCTTGCTGGAAAATACATTTTTATTGACATTTTCGACTAATATCGTGGTGACCTAGCTTTCTTGGGCATATATGGAGGAAAGATTCTACTGGCGTGCTGTAGCTATAGCAATGCAATAGAATCTGGCTGGAAAATACAATTTCATTGCCATTTTCTACTATCAACGTGGTCAGCTAACCTTCCTGTGTAAATATGGGGGAGACATTCTATTGGCGTGCTACTGCCACAGCAAAGGTATAGAATCTAGCTGGAAAACACGATTTTATGGATATTTTGGACTAATATCGTGGTGAGCTACCTTTCCTTCATTAATAATTGGGAATGATTCTATTGGCGTCCTGTAGCCATTGCAATGCTATAGAATCTGGCTGGAAAATACCATTTTAAGGACATTTTCACCTAACATCGTGGTCAGCTACCTTTCCTGCATAAATAATCAGGAAAGGTTCCATTGGCGTGCTGTAGCCATTGCAATGCTATAGAATCTGGCTGGAAAATACCATTTTAAGGACATTTTCACCTAACATCGTGGTCAGCTACCTTTCCTGCATAAATAATCAGGAAAGGTTCCATTGGCGTGCTGTAGCCATTGCAATGCTATAGAATCTGGCTGGAAAATACCATTTTAAGGACATTTTCACCTAACATCGTGGTCAGCTACCTTTCCTGCATAAATAATCAGGAAAGGTTCCATTGGCGTGCTGTAGCCATTGCAATGCTATAGAATCTGGCTGGAAAATACCATTTTAAGGACATTTTCACCTAACATCGTGGTCAGCTACCTTTCCTGCATAAATAATCAGGAAAGGTTCCATTGGCGTGCTGTAGCCATTGCAATGCTATAGAATCTGGCTGGAAAATACCATTTTAAGGACATTTTCACCTAACATCGTGGTCAGCTACCTTTCCTGCATAAATAATCAGGAAAGGTTCCATTGGCGTGCTGTAGCCATTGCAATGCTATAGAATCTGGCTGGAAAATACCATTTTAAGGACATTTTCACCTAACATCGTGGTCAGCTACCTTTCCTGCATAAATAATCAGGAAAGGTTCCATTGGCGTGCTGTAGCCATTGCAATGCTATAGAATCTGGCTGGAAAATACCATTTTAAGGACATTTTCACCTAACATCGTGGTCAGCTACCTTTCCTGCATAAATAATCAGGAAAGGTTCCATTGGCGTGCTGTAGCCATTGCAATGCTATAGAATCTGGCTGGAAAATACCATTTTAAGGACATTTTCACCTAACATCGTGGTCAGCTACCTTTCCTGCATAAATAATCAGGAAAGGTTCCATTGGCGTGCTGTAGCCATTGCAATGCTATAGAATCTGGCTGGAAAATACCATTTTAAGGACATTTTCACCTAACATCGTGGTCAGCTACCTTTCCTGCATAAATAATCAGGAAAGGTTCCATTGGCGTGCTGTAGCCATTGCAATGCTATAGAATCTGGCTGGAAAATACCATTTTAAGGACATTTTCACCTAACATCGTGGTCAGCTACCTTTCCTGCATAAATAATCAGGAAAGGTTCCATTGGCGTGCTGTAGCCATTGCAATGCTATAGAATCTGGCTGGAAAATACATTTTTATTGACATTTTCGACTCATATCGTGGTGAAATATGTGTATTGCATAAATAAAGATGAAATATTCTATAGGCGCACTGTGGCCATTACAATACTATAGAATCTGCCTGGAAAATTCAATTTTATTGACATTTTCGACTAATATCGTGGTGAGCTAACTTGCTTGCATAAATAAGGCGGAAAGATTCTATTGGCGCGCTATAGCCACTGCAATTCCATAGAATCTGCCAGGAAAATTCGAATTTATCGACATTTTCGGCTAATATCGTGGTGAGCAAGCCCACTTGCATAAATAGGGTTGAAATATGCTATTGGCGTGCTATGGCCATGGCAATGCTCTAGAATCTGTCTGGAAAATTAAATTTTATTGACGTTTTCGACTAATATCGTGGTGAGCTAACTTTCGTGCATAAATAAGGAGGAAAGATGCTAGCGGCGTGCTATAGCCATTGCGTTGCTATAGAATCTGTCTGGAAAATTAATCTTCATTGACTTTTTCGACTAATGACGTGGTGACCTAGCTTTCTTGGGCATATAAGGAGGAAAGACACTACTGGCGTGCTGTAGCTATAGTAATGCAATAGAATCTGGCTGGAAAATTCAATTTCATTGACATTTTCTACTAACATCGTGGTCAGCTAACCTTCTTGTATAAAAATGGACGAAACATTCTATTGGCGTGCTACAGCCATAGCAAAGGTATAGAATCTGGCTGAAAACACGTTTTTACGGATATTTTGGACTAATGTCGTGGTGAGCTACCTTTCCTGCATATATAAGGAGGAAAGATGGAGGAAAGATTCAACTGGCGTGCTGTAGCCATTGCAATGCTATAGAATCTGGTTGGTGTATTCAATTTTATTGACGTTTTCGACTAATATCGTGGTGACCTAACTTCCATGCATAAATAAGGACGATAGATACTAATGGCCTGATATAGCCATTGAAATGCAGTAGAATCTGGCTGTGAAATTCAATATTATAGACGTTTTCAACTAAAATCGTGGTGGGCTAACTTTCGTGCATATATAAGGAGGGAAGATACTATTGGCGCGCTATAGCCACTGCAATTCCATAGAATCTACCTGGAAAATGCTAACTTATCTACATATTCGTCTAATATCGAGGTGAGCAAACCCACTTGCATAAATAGGAATGAAATATTCTATTGCCGTGCTATAGGCATGTCAATGCTATACAATCTGGCTGGAAAATTCAATTTTATTGACATTATCGACTACTATCGTGGCGACCTAACTTTCTTGCATATATAAGGAGGAAAGAATCTACTGGCGTGATATAGCCATTGAAATGCAGTAGACTCTGGCTGGAAAATTATATATTATTGACGTTTTCAACTAATATCGTGGCTGGCTAACTTTCGTGCATACATAAGGAAGAAAGATACTAGTGGCGTGCCATAGCCAAGGCAATGCTATAGAATCTGGCTGGAAAATATATTTTTATTGTCATTTTCGACTAATATCGTGGTGACCCTGCTTTCTTGGTTGTATAAGGGGGAAAGATTTACTGGCGTGATGTAGCTATTGCAATGCTATAGAATCTCGCCGGAAAATTCAATTTTATTGACATTTTCTACTA
>NW_016935775.1:0-879 GCF_001483705.2 Eufriesea mexicana
TTGGCGTGCTATTACCATTGAAACGCTGTAGAATCTTCCTGGAAAATTCAATTTTATTGACCTCTTCGCCTTATATCGTAGTGAGCTAACTTTATTGCATAAATCAGGAGCGTAGATTCTACTGCCGTGTTATATGCATTGCAATGCTTTAGAATGTGGCTGAAGAACTCAATTTTATTGACATTTCCGGCTAATATTGTGGTGAGCTAACTTTGTTGCATAAATAAGGAGGAAAGATTCAATTGGCGTGATAGAGCCGTCGCAATGCTGCAGAATCTGGCTGGAAAGTTCAAATTTATTGACATTTTCGACCAACATCGTGGTGAGCTAACTTTCCTGGATATATAAGATATATAAGGAGGAAAGATTCAATTCACTTGCTAATGCGTCCCAATGCTATAGAATCTGGATGGAAAGTACAATTTTATTGACATTTTCGACTAATATTGTTGTGAGCTAACTTCCGTGCATGGGTAAGGAGGGTAGATCCTTTTGGCGTACTATAGCAAATGCAGTGCAGCAGAATCTGGCTGGAAAATTCAAATTTATTGACATTTTCGACCAATATCATGGTGAGCTAACTTTATTGCATAAATATGGAGGGTAGATACTACTGGCGTGCTATAGCCGTCGCAATGCTATAGAATCTGGCTGGAAAGTTCGATTTTGTTGACATTTTCGACTGATATCGTGGTGAGCTCACTTTATTGCGTAAATAAGGAGGGTAGATTCTACTGGCGTGTTATAGTCATTGCATTGCTACATCATCCAGCTGGAAAATTCAATTTTGTTGACATTTTCGACAAATATCGTGGCGAGCTAGCTTTCTTGCATGAAAATGGAGCAAAGATCCAATTGGCGTGCTATAGCCACCGCAAT
>NW_016935776.1:0-270 GCF_001483705.2 Eufriesea mexicana
AGTACATCCATTTACTCGCCGGAAAATGAGTATATTCAAAACCTATAAGCTGCCGTAGCTTGGCGAATAAATCGCCTAACGCCTTCAATCCAATGGGAAGTACAGCCTTCTACTTGCCATAGAATTGGCCTATTCAAAGTATATAATCTGTTTTAGCTTGGTGAATAGGTCGCCTAACGCCTTCAAACAATGGCAAGTACAGCCATCTACTTGCCAGAGAATATTTCTATTCGAAATCTATAACCTGTTATAGCTTGTTGAATAGATCGC
>NW_016935776.1:363-590 GCF_001483705.2 Eufriesea mexicana
TAGATCGCATAACGCCTTCAATCCAATGGCAAGGGCATCCATTTACTCGCCGGAAAATGAGTATATTCAAAACCTATAAGCTGCCATAGCTTGGTGAATAGATCGCATAAGGCCTACAATCCAATGGCAAGTACAGCCTTCTACTTGCCATGGAATAGGTCTAATCAAAGTATATAATCTGTTTTAGCTTGGTGAATAGGTCGCCTAACGCCTTCAAACAATGGCAA
>NW_016935777.1:0-937 GCF_001483705.2 Eufriesea mexicana
TATCACGTTTGGTTAGGTTAGAACATGATATCGTTGACTTTTGCCTATACATTTCTATTCGGCGGATTTCTGCGCTCTACATTGATCTATTATGTTCTGCTCTGCTCTCGGGTGGCCAGCAATAGCTGTCGCGGGACGTCAGTTTTGGTTACGTTACATCTGCTTATGCAACGTTTTGATAGGTTAGGACAGGATAACCTTGACTTTTGCGCTGTACACTGCTATTCAGAGGGTTTCTGCGCTTTACTGTACTCAAGTATATTCCGCCTTGCCCTGGGAAGTCAGCAATAGTGGTCTGAACACGTTATGCTTAGTTAGGTTACGTTTGGTTTTTTTAAAGGTTATGTCCGGGCAGCTTTGACTTTCGCGGCGTACACCGCTATGCGTCTGATTTTTGCGCTCTACTGTACTCTAATATGTTTTGCTCGTCTCTGGGGATGGCAGAAATAAAGTCCGTGGAAGGATAGGTCGAGTTACGTTACGTTCGGTTAGACTAGGATAGGATACGTTCGGTTGGGATATCTTTGACTTTTGCGCTAAACACTGCGGTTCGGTGTATTTTTGCGCTCCACTGTGAACTAATATTTTCTGTTTGACTCTGGTTATGCCTGCAATAGAGGTCTCGGCTCGATAGGTTTTGTCATCCTACGTTTCGTTAGGAAAGGTTTGGTATGCTATGTTTGGGATGACTTAGAATCATGTGCTATACATTGCTCATCGTTGTATATTTGCGCACTACTGTGAGCTAACATTCTCTGCTTGTCGGTAGGGAGGCCAGAACTAATGGCCGCGGCACGGTAGTCAGAGTTAATTTGCGTACGTTTACGTTACGTTTGGTTCGGTTAGGGGAGGATAGCTTTGACTTATGCGATGTACGCTGCCATTCGGTGGATTCCTCCACTCTGCTCTGCTCTAATATGGCCTGCTTTTCAGTGGG
>NW_016935778.1:0-362 GCF_001483705.2 Eufriesea mexicana
TTAGTCGAAAATGTCAATAAAACTGAATTTCCCATCCAGATGGTATAGACTTGCAATGGCCATAGCTGGCCAATAAAATCTTTCCTCCGCATTTATGCAAGAAAATTTCCTCACGACGATATTAGCCGAAAATGTCACTAAATTTGAATTTTCGAGGCATATTCTATAGCATTGCAATGGCTATAGCACGCTAACAGATTCTTTCCTCATTATTTGTGCAAGAAAGTCAGCTCACCACGATATTTGTCGAAAATGTCAATAAAATTGTATTTTCAAGCCGGATTCTATAGTATTGCAATGGCTATAGCTCGCCAGTAGAATCTTTCCTCCTAACACATGCAAGGATGTCAGCTCACCACAAT
>NW_016935779.1:0-1269 GCF_001483705.2 Eufriesea mexicana
TCGCGGCACGTTAGGATCATTTACTCTACGTTTGAATAGGTTAGATTAGGCATGGTTTGGACAAGATAGAATTGACTTTTGTGCTATACACAGTTATTCGTTGGATTCCAGCGCTCCACTGTGCTCTAATCTAATCTGCTAGACCCTGCGTAGTCCAGAAATAGTGGCGGCGGCAAGTTACGTTGAGCTTGCCTACGTTAGGTTAGGTTATGTTAGCTGGGTTTTGTTTGGATATCTTTAACTTTTCTGCTGTAGACTATGATTCCCTGGATTTCTGCACCCCATTCTCCTCTAATATGCTCTTCTTGGCTGTGGGGAGGCCAGCGATATTGGTGGCGGCTCGTTGGGTTGAGTTTTGATACGCTTGGTAGTGTTACGATTTGTTAGGTTAGGACAGGGTAGCTTTGACTTTTGTGCTAAACGCTGCTATTCAGTGGATTTCCGCGCTCTACAGTGATCAAATATTCCCTGCTTTGATCTGGGAATGATTGAAATTGTGGCCGCGACGTATTATGTTGTGCTAGGTTGCGCTCAGTTAGGTTATGTTTGTTTGGTTTGGGTTAGGATATCTTTGACTTTCGTGGTATGCACTGCCATCATATGGACCTCTGCTCTCTGCTTACCTATAATATGCCATGCTTGGCAACGGGGAGGCCAGCAATATTTGTCTCGTAACGTTAGGATGAGATAGGGTGCGTTTGATTATGTTACGTTAGCAGTGGTTAGGTTTGAATGTCTTCGACCATTCTGCTATACACTGCGATTGCATGTATACCTGCGCACTACTCTCCTTTATTATGCTCTGCTTGGCTCTGTGCATGACAGCAATACTGATCGCGGCATGTTAGGTTGAGTTAGATGCCACTCTGCTAGGTTTGGTTACGTTGGGTTATGCAAGGGTAACCTTGACACTTGTGCTCAAATCTGATATTCTATGGACATGTGTGCCCCACTGTCCTCCGTCATGTTGTGCTCGTCTCTTGGGAAGCCAGCAATAGTGCTCGCGGCACGTTTGGTATAGTTAGTCTACATTCGGTTAGGTTAGGTTGGGCCTGGTTATGTTTGGTTATCTTTAACTTTTGTGCTGCTCATTGCTGTTAGGTGGCTTTCTGCGCTCTACAGTGTTCTACTATACTCTGTTCGACTCTATGGAGGCCAGGAATAGCGGCCATGGCTCGATAGGATGTATTATTCTACGTTTGGTAATGTTACGATTTCTCAGGTTAGGGTGGTATAGCTTTGACTTTTGTGTTGCACACCGCTGCTCGG
>NW_016935780.1:0-501 GCF_001483705.2 Eufriesea mexicana
AACATTACCAGCGTATAAGGTAACGCAACTGCTGTGGTGATGTGAGGATGGCAGTACTCAGTAACGTATCGTTGTTTCTTAATACCTCGATGGATAATGGATCTGTCGTTTGTCATCTAATATTTGCTATAAAACATAAATCTACATTGAACGGAACAGTAAAGCGGCGTCAGTGCTCTTCTGGTGGGTGTACTAAGTAACGTGATATCGTTTGTAAACATCTCTGGCCTAACCGCAATACACATTGGTCATTCTAGTGTGGCTGTGGAGTATACATCATCAATGTACAAGTTCATCCAACGGATTCAGTACTGTGATGATAACTCTATTCTGTACAGTAATGTCACTTGCCAATGCCTGTCATTATAATGGATAAAAATTTGTCATTCTCGAATTGCTATATAATCTAAATCATCATTCAACGTGCAATTCCAACGCCTGGAGTGCACTTCTGGCCGAGCTACTAAGTACCGTTGTGTCATTGCATATATCTCCAGCCAG
>NW_016935781.1:0-663 GCF_001483705.2 Eufriesea mexicana
GCTCACCACGATATTAGTCGAAAATGTAAATAAAATTGAATTTGCCAGCCAGATTCTATAGCAGTGCGATGGCTATAGCACGCCAAAAAGGCCTTTCCTCTTTACCTATGCAAGGAAGTTAGCTCACCATGATATTAGTCGAAAATGTCGACAAAATTGAACTTTCCTGTCACATTCTAAAACATTTCAATGGCTACAGCTCGCCAATGGGATCTCTCCTCCTTGTTTATGCACGAAAGACAGCTCACCACGATATTAGTCGAAAATGTCATTAAAATTCTATTTTCCAGGAAGATTCTATCGCTTTGCGATGCCTATAGCACGAGAATAGAATCTTTCCTCCTTATTTATGCAAGAAAGTTAGCAAGTTAGCTCACACCGATATTAGTCGAAAGTGTCATTAAAATTGAATTTGCCAGCCAGATTCCATAGCATTGCGATGGCTATAGCACACCAATTGAATCTTTCCTCCTTATTATTGCAAGAAAGTTAGCTCACCACGATATTAGTGGACAATGACAATAAAATTGAACTTTCCTGTCACATTCTAAAACATTGCAATGGCTACAGCTCGCCAAAAGTATCTCTCCTCCTTGTTTATGCACGAAAGTTAGCTCACAACGATATTAGTCGAAAATGTCAATGAAATTGACCTTTCCAGCC
>NW_016935781.1:754-958 GCF_001483705.2 Eufriesea mexicana
CACCGATATTAGTCGAAAATATCGATAAAATTGAATTTGCCAGCCAGATTCTATAGCATTGCGATGGCTATAGAACGCGAAAAAGATCTTTCCTCCTTACATATGCAAGGAAGTTAGCTCACAAAGACATTAGTCGAAAAAGTCAACAAAATTGTATTTTCGAGCCAGAATCTATATCATTGCGATGGCTATAGCACTCAAAAA
>NW_016935782.1:0-854 GCF_001483705.2 Eufriesea mexicana
TGGGATATGCTAGGTTAGGTTAGGTTAAGTTAGGTTTGGTTATGTTAGATCAGGTCAGGTCAGTCAGTTAATGTCAGGTCGGGTCTGGTCAGGACAGGCCAGGCCAGGCCATGTCTGGCCAGTCCAGGTCAGGGTAGGTCATGTCATGTCAGGTCATTTCAGTCCAGGCCAGGCCAGGTAAGGTCATGACAGGTCTGGCCAGATCAGGCACGGGCAGGTCAGGCCATTCCAGGTCGGGTCAGGTGAATTCATGTCTGGTGAAGTAAGGTCGTCTCAGGGCAGATCAGGTCTGGTCAGGACAGGTCAGGTCACGTCAGGTCCGTTCAGGCCAGGTCAGGTCAGTTCAGTTCAGGCAGGTCAGGTCAGATACAGGCCATGTCTGTCCTGGCCAGCCCTGGACATAACAGGGAATGACGTGTCAGTTCCGGTAAGGTCAGTTCAAGTCAGAGCAGGCAAGAAAATTCCAGGTTGGTCAGGATATGTCAGGTCAGGTCAGGTCAGGTGAAGTCAGGTCAGGTCAGGTCAGGAGAGGTCATGTTCGGTCAGGTCAGGCCAGGATAGGACAGGTCACATCAGGCCAGGCCATGTCAAGCCAGGTAAGGTCAGGTCAAGTCAGGTCAGATCACGACAGGTCAGGTCAGGTCGGGTTAGGTTAGGTTAGGCCAGGTCAGGTCAGGTCAGTTCAGTCCAGGCCAGGCCAGGTAAAGTCATGACAGGTCAGGCCAGTTCAGGTAAGGGCAGGTTAGGACTTTCCGGGTCGGGTTAGGTTGGGTCAGGTCAGGTCAGGTGATGTCAGGTCAGGTCAGGTCAGGAGAGGAAATGTTCGGTCAGGTCAGGCCAGGATAGGTTAGGTC
>NW_016935783.1:0-1523 GCF_001483705.2 Eufriesea mexicana
TACGTTTTGCTATGATAGGGCATGATAGCATTGACCTTTGTGCTGTACACCGCTATTCGTTGGATTTCTTCACTCCACATTACTATACTGTATTCTGCTGGAGTATGGGAATGTCAGCAAATGCGGTCCTTGCGTGGCAAGTTGGGTTGTGTTACGTTTGGTTCTGTTAGCTTAGGTTAGGACAAGAGAGGGTGGATTTGACTTTTGTGCTATACACTGCTATTCGGAGGACTTCTGCGCCATACTGTGCTCCTATATGCTCTTTCCGTCCCTGGGGAGGCCAGCAATTGTGGTCGCGGCACGTTAGGTTCTGATGTGTCACATCTGGTTATATTAGGTTTGGTTAGGTTTGGTCAGGATATCCACGACTTTCGTGCTATTCACTGCAATTCAGTAGATTCCTGTATTGCTCTTCTGTGCTCAAATGTGTTCTGCGTGTCTCTGCGGATGGCAGCAATGGTGGTCACGGCTCGAAACTTATTGTCAGGTTGCGTTTGGTTATGTTAGGCCAGTTTGGGTCAGGTAAGGATAGCCTTGACTATCCTGGCATAAAATTACATTCCATGTACCTCTGCGCCCTACTCTCCTCGAATACGTCCTGCGTGGCGATGGGTATGACAGCAATTGTGGTCTAGGCACGTTAGGTTCGTGTAGCCTACGCTTGCTTACTTTACGTTTTGTTAGGTTAGGATATAGTAACTAAACTTCTGCGCTATACACTGCTATTCGGTCGATTTCTTCGCTCTACATCGCCTACTATAATCTGCTCGACGCTGCGGAGGCCAGCAAACGTAGTCATTGCACCACAGGTTGTGCTAGGTTACGTTTGGTTGTGTTAGGTTAGGTCAGGGTAGGAGATGGTTGCTTCGACTTTTGATGCATACAATGCTATTCGGTGAACCTATGCGCTCTACTGTGCTCTAATATGATCTGCTTGGCTGGGAGGTTGCCAGCAACAGTGGCCGCGGCTCGTTAGGCCCTAGTATGCTGCGTCCGGTTATACTAGGATTGGATAAGCTAGGAAAAGGTAGTTTTGACTTTTGTGCTATACACTACAATTCGGAGGATTCGAGCGCTCCTCTGCGCTCTATGTTCTGCTTTGCTCTGCGGATGGCAGCAATGGTGGTCTTGGCACGATACCTATAGTCACGTTACGTTCGGTTAGGTCATGTTTGCTTGGGTCAGGTTTTGGTGGCTTTGACTTTATTGGTGCAGACAGTATTTCGGTGGATTTCTGCGCACTACTGTGCTCTGCTATAAACTGCCCGACACAGGAGAGGCCAGCAATTGTGGTTGCTGCACGTTAGGCTGTGTTAGGTTACGTTAGGCAGTGCTACGACTCACTAGGCTAGGAGAGGGCAGCTCACAATTGCGCTGCACACTGATATTCGGTAGGTTTATGTGTCCAACTGTGATCTAATCTCATAAGATCAGCTTGTCTATGGGAAAGACAGCAATATTGATCTCGGCACATTACGTTGAGTTACGCTATATTCGGTTGGATTAGGTTAGGCAAGCTTGGG
>NW_016935784.1:0-638 GCF_001483705.2 Eufriesea mexicana
ATGTTGCGTTCGCTACGTTAGGTTAGGCTGTGTTTGGTTGGCATAGCTTCGACATTCGTGCTATACACTGTTAGACAGTGTATATCTGCGCTCTACCATTGGCTAATAAGTTTTGCTTGGAACTTGGGATGCCACCTATCGTGGTCCAGGCACGTTACCTTGAGCTACCTTAAGTCTGTTTAGGTTAGGCGAGATATGGTTGGGTTTGGGTCGCTTTGACTTGTGTGCTTCACACTGCCATTATATGGATTCCTGCGCTCTACTGCGCTCTATCTAAATCTGCTTTTCTCTGCGGACGCCGGCAATAGTGGTCGCGGCAGATTAGATTCTGCTATTTTACGTTTGGCTATGTTAGGCTTGGTTAGGCTTGGTTGGGCTTGGTTGGGTTTGCTTTGACTTTTCTTCTAAACACTGCTCTCCGGTGGATTTCTGCAATCTTCTGTGCTCTAGTCTGATCTGCTTGTCTCTGGGGAGGCCAGCACTAATGGTCTCGGTAAGATAGGTGGAGGTATGTCACGTTTTTGGTTGGGCTAAGTTGCGTTGGGTTTCGTTCGGCTTTCTGCGTCTTTTGTACTCTTCCCAACTATTCTAATGATTTCTGCGATCTGCTCTCGCCTAGTATGTTCTGCTTTGCTCCG
>NW_016935785.1:0-222 GCF_001483705.2 Eufriesea mexicana
CTTCTGGCGTCCCCAGAGCAGGCGGAATATAATAGGTCGCAATATATTACAGGAATCCAACGGATAAGGTTGTATATCGCGAAAGACAAAGCTATCCTAATGAAACATAACCTAACCTACCCAAACCATACGTAACACAACTCAAACTATGTTACGTCCACCACGAATGCTCGCCTCCCCAGAGTCGAGCAGAGTATAATTGAGCAATGTTGATTGCACGAA
>NW_016935786.1:0-543 GCF_001483705.2 Eufriesea mexicana
AGGATACGTTTGGTTGCGTTCCGATTGGTAATGTTAGGAGATGCAAACTCCGTCTTTTGGCTACGGATTTCCTTTCGGGTGATTTCCGCACTCTACTGTGCTCTAATATGTTCAGCTCGGCCTCGGGTGGGTCAGCAATGATGGTCTCGGCACGTTAGTTTGAGATATGTTACGTTTGGATTGGTTAAGTTAGTTTGGATCAGGTTAGGGTGTCTTTGACTTTTCTGCTATACACCTCCATTCTATGGACTTCTGCCTCCTACTCTCCTCTGATATATTCTGCTTGGCACTGGGGATTCCAGCAATAGTGGACTCGGCGCGTTCGGCTGTGTTATGGTACGTGTGATTATATTATGCTTGGATAACGGATATCTATTACTTTTAAGCTATGCACTGCTATTCGGAGCATTTCTGCGCTCTATATTGCTCTGCTATACTCTTCTCGAATCTGGGTATGGCAGCAATAACGGTCGTGGCTCGAAAGGTTTAGTTCCTTTTCGGTTGGTCATGTTATGTTCGGTTGGGGAAGGGGAGAATAACTTT
>NW_016935787.1:0-716 GCF_001483705.2 Eufriesea mexicana
GGTTAGGTTTGGTCATTGTGGGGCAGTGTACGTTTGACTTCTGTGCTATACAATGCAATGCGTGGGATGACTGCGCTCTGCTGTCCTCTAGTGTATTATGCTTTGCTCTGGGAGACCAGCAATTATGGTCTCGGCACGTCCGGCTGTCCTACGCCGCGTTTGGTTATGTTCCGTTTAGTGAGGTTAGCATAGGATAGCACGGACATCCGTGCTACAAACTGCTGTCATCCGATTTATGCGCTCTACGGCGTTCTAATATATTCTGCTTGGATCTGGGGGGCCAGCAGTTTTGGTCTCGGCGCGTTACGTACGGTTAAGCTACGATTGAATGTGAAAACTTTGCACACGTTAGGACAGAATTGCTTATACTTTTGTGACGTTCACCGCTGTTCGGAGAATTTCTCCCATCTTCTGCTATCTCATATGTTCCGAATGGATCTGGGGCGGCCAGTAATAGTAGCCTCGTCATGTTAGGTTTACTTATGTTACGTATGTTACGTTTGCATATGTTAATTCTGGCTTGGTTAGGATACGCAACTATGACTTTTGTGGCATACCCTGCTGTTCGTTGGATTTCGGTGCTCTATCGTGCTCTAGTACGCTCTGCCGGGCTCTGCGGTGGCCAGTGGTTGTGGCCTCGGCGCGTTAGGTTAAGCTATGCTACGTATTTTTGCGTTAGGTCAGGAAGATTTGGTTAGGGTTTCTCAGACTTTTGT
>NW_016935788.1:0-671 GCF_001483705.2 Eufriesea mexicana
AAATAACAATGTATATCACAAAAGTCGAAGACATCCTAACCTAATTTGTCCTAACCCAACATAGCCAAACGTAGAATAACTAAACCTAACGAGCCGTGATATATATTTCTGGCCACCCAGAGCCTAGTAGATCATATTAGAGCACAGTAGAGCGCAGAGAACCGCCAAGTGGCTGTGTACAACATAGAAGCCAAATACATCATGACCAAATGTAGTCTACCCTAACCTAGTCAAACGTAACCGAGCAAAGCGTATCGTGTCACGACCGCCATTGCTGGTCTCCCAAGAGTCGAACAGAGCATAGTAGAGCAATGAAGAGCGCAGAAATCCACCGAACATCAGTGTATAGCACAAAAGTCAATCCTATCCTATCCGAACCGAACCAAACCTGACATAAGCGGACGTAACGTTATCCATACTTACGTGCCACGAAAGCTATTGCTGGCCTCACGAGAGCTAAGCACAGCATAGCAGAGCAATGTAGAAAGCTGAAATAGTCCAAATAGCAGTGTATAGCAAAAAAGTAGGAGGTGCCCTAAACTAATCTGACCTAACATAATCTAATCAAGCATAGCCAATCCCAGCCTGACGTGCCTAGCCAATGATTGCTGGCCTCCCCACCGCCAAGCAGGTCATATTAGGGGAGAGTAGATCGTCGATGTCCATAGAAT
>NW_016935789.1:0-859 GCF_001483705.2 Eufriesea mexicana
TTTGAACAGAACTATTCTCTGGCAAGTAGATGGCTGTACTTGCCATTGTATTGAAGGCGTTAGACGAACAATTCACGAAGCTATAACGGGTTACAGATTTTGAATAGACCTATTTTCTGGCAAGTAGGTGGCTGTACTTGCCATTGGATTGAAGGCATTAGGCGACGTATTCCCCAAGCTACAACGGATTATAAATTTTGAATAGACCTTTTCTCAGGCAAGTAGATGGCAGTACTTGCCATTGGATTGAAGGCGTTAGGCGATCTATTCACCAAGCTCTAGCAGATTATAGGTTTTGAATAGGCTTATTCTCTGGCAAGTAGATGTCTGTACTTGCCATTGTATTGAAGGCGTTATGCGATGTATTCACCATGCTGTAACAGATTATAGATTTTGAACAGACCTATTCTCTGGCAAGTAAATGGCTGTACTTGCCATTGGATTGAAGGCGTTATTCGTCCTATTCACCAAGTTATGTCAGGTTATAGACTTTGAAAAGACGTATTTTCTGGCAAGTAGAAGTCTGTACTTGCCATTGGATTGAAGGCGTTGGGGGACGTACTCACTAAGCTATAACAGATTATAGATTTTGAATAGACCTATTCTCTGGCAAGTAAATACCTGTAATTGCCATTGGATTGAAGGCGTTGAGCGATGTACTCACCAAGCTATAACATATTATAGATCTAGAATAGGCCTATTCTCTGGCAAGTAGACGGCTGCAATTGCCATTGGATTGAAGGCGTTAGGCGATCTATTCACCAAGCTATAACTCGACATGAATTTTGAATAGACATATTCTCTGGCAAGAAGATGGATGTACTTGCCATTGGATTGAAGGCGTTAGGCGATCTATTCA
>NW_016935790.1:0-717 GCF_001483705.2 Eufriesea mexicana
AGCAATATTCTACAGCATTGCAATGGCTATAGCGCGCCAATAGAACCTTTCCTCCTTATTTATGCCAGAAAGATAGCTCATCACGATATTAGCCGAAAATGTCAATAATATTGAATTTTCCAGTCAGATATTATAGCATTGCAATAGCCACAGCACGCCAATAGAATCTTTCCTCCGTATTTATGCAAAAAAGTTAGGTCCCAACGATATTATTCGAAAATGTCAATAAAATTGAAAAAGTTAGGTCCCAACGATATTATTCGAAAATGTCAATAAAATTGATTTTCCCAGCCATATTCTGTAGCATTGCAATGGCTATTGCGCGCCAATAGAATATTTGCTCCTTACTTATGCAAGGAAGTCAGCTCACAACGATATTAGTGGATAACTTCAATGAAATTCAATTTCCGCTCCAAATTCTGCAGCATTGCAATGCCTATAGCACGCCAATTGTATCCTTCCTCCTTATTTATGCAAGAAAGTAAGCTCACCACGATATTACCCGAAAATGACAATAAAATTCAATTTTCCACCCAGATTCTATTGCACTGCAATGGCTATAGAGCGCTAATATAATCTTACATCCTTATTTTTCGATGAAAGTTAGCTCACCACGATATTAGACGAAAATGTCTATAAAATTGAATTTTCAACTCAGATGCTACTGCATTGCAATGGCTATAGCGCGCCAATAGAATATTTCCTCCTTATTTATGC
>NW_016935791.1:0-609 GCF_001483705.2 Eufriesea mexicana
CGCAGTGAACTGTATGATTGAACGTAAGTGAATTGAAATTTAGTTGTAGTTTAATTCAGAAAATAATTACAGACAACTTATGATAGTTATCGTTACAAATCTTGAATGCGTCAATTATAACAATAATTGAATGTGAGAAATGTTTCTTTTGGTGCCGATATAAACACTTCAAAAATGTAATGAATTACATTTCGGAGGCAGACAATTTGCGATTTTATTTGTATGGTGTTGCTTTTATGTGTGCAAACTTGGAATAAGCTGTAATAGGTTCGAAAGTTAGTCGTGAAATTTGTAACAATGTGAAGCACCGTACAGTTAATTGAGAGGTGTGAGGAATATGACAAAGTTAAAGGACCCGAAATTGTAATGAATATTCCCAGACGAAGCTATGTAGACACATTTGCAATTGTAAAGTGTATCCTTATGCAAAACGTACCAACAGACCGATTGCCGTGCCAAACGAAACAATTAAGGAGATTGTAAGGCAGCGAGTACTCTACATAGCAGCATCGGGGTAATAATATAAAAACAATGTCAGCCATGAGTGTAAAGTTCACAAATTGAAATCCAAGAAGTGTCCATACTGAATTCGAGGAAGGTTATCTCATG
>NW_016935792.1:0-1874 GCF_001483705.2 Eufriesea mexicana
GTTCTGTTTGTTTGCATTCGGTTCCGGTGCCTTTGTATTTTCTGGTATATACTGCGATTCTATTGATTTTTGCGTTCTACTCCCCACTAACGTGCTCTGCATGGCCCTGGCGAAGCCAGCAATGGTGGTCGCGGCACGGTACGTTGAGTTAGGTTACTTTGGTTGGCCTCGGTTTGTTAGTTTAGGAGTTATAGCTTTGACCTTAGTGCTGCAGTCTGCTATTAGGTTGGGTTCTGCGCCCTGCAGTCCTCTAATGCTTTCAGCTTGGCCCTGTGAAGGCCAGCCAAAGGCGCCTCTGCACCTTATATTCTGTCAGGTTGCGTTCGGCAAGGTTGGGTCAGGCTAAGCTTGGTCAGGGTAGCCTAAGCTTTGGTGCTCTACACTGCTTTTCGGAGGATTTCTGCGCTCTACTGTGCTCTAGTGCGCCCCGCTTGGCTCTGTGGTGGGCAGCAATAGCGGTTTACGCACGTTAGGTTGAGTTAGGCTATGTTTGGTTATGTTCCGTTGGATCGCGTGAGGTTCGGCCGCTTTGGTTTTTCTGATATATACTGCGATTCTATGGATTTCTGCCCTCCACTCACCACTAATGTGCTCTGCTTGGCTCTCGGGAGGGCAGCAATAGTGGTTTCGGCACGTTAGGTTCAGTTAGGCTGAGTTTGGGTATGTTCCGTTGCTTAGAGATAGGTTTAGGCAGCTTTGCCTTTTCCGATATACACGCGGTTCTATGGACTTCTGCGTCCTACTTTCCGCTCATGAATTCTGCTTGGCTCTGGGGAGGGCAGCAATAGCGGTCTCGGCCCGTTAGTTTGAGTTATTCGGCTATGGTTGGTTATGTTCTGTTGGATTGGGTTAAGTTTGGGTAGCTTTGAAACTTCCGATTTACACTGCGTTTCTACAGATTTGAGCATTCTACGCTCCACTGGTGCGTTCTGCTTGTCTCTGAGGAGGCCAGCGACAGTGGTCACGGAGCGTTATATTGTGTTATCTTATATTTCGATAAGTTGCGACCGGTTAGGTTAGGAGAGGGTAGCTATGACTTCGGTGCTATAGTCTGCTATTAGGTGCATGTCTACGCCTTACAGTGCTCTAATATGTGCAGCTTGGCTCCGGGAAGTCCACCAATAGTCGCCTCGGCCCGTTATGCTGCATCATATTACATTCGGTTAAGTTAGGTTGGGCTACGTTTGGTTATGATAGGTTTAACTTTCGTGCTGTAGAGTGCTTTTCGGTGGATTTCTGCGCTCTACTGAGCTCTAGCATGTTCTCCTTGTATCTGGGGAGTGCAGGAATACAGGTCTCGGCACGCTAGGTTGAGGTAGGCAACGTTCGGTTATGTTCTGCCGGTTCGGGTTTGGTTTGGGTAGCTATGGCTCTTCTCACGTTTACTGCGATTCTATGGTTTTCCGCGCTCTATTCTCCACTAACATGTTCTGAGTGGCCCTGTGATGGCCAGTAATCGTGCTCTCGGCACGTTACGTTTTGCCGCGTTACGTTCGGTTAGGTTGGGTTAGGCTAAGTTTAGTAAGCATAGCTTTGATATTCGAATTCGTGCTGTACACCGCTATTCGGTGGATTCCTGCGTTCTACAATGCTTTGGTTTGTCCTTCTTGGCACTGAGGAGGGCAGCAATAGCGATCACGGCACGTTAGGTTCAGTTAGGTTATGTTTGTTTATGCTCCGTTGGCATTGGTTAGGACATTGTAGCTTTGAATTTACTGATGTACATTGCGATCATACGGATGTCTGCACTCTGCTCTCCACTAATGTGTTCTGCTTGCCTCTGCGGAGACCAACGATAGTGCTCTCGGCAAAATAGGTTTTGTTAGGTTACGTTAGGAGACGGAAGCTTCGACTTCAGCGCTATAGTCTGCTAT
>NW_016935793.1:0-947 GCF_001483705.2 Eufriesea mexicana
ACACGGCAATATGATTGGTTTCTGTTGTTTGCTGTGCTCTAATATAACCTGCTTGGTTCTGGGGAGGGCAAAAGCAGTGGTCGCGGCACGTTATGTTGATTTAAGCTACGACTGTTTCTGTTATGTTATGTCAGGTTAGGTTAGGATACCTTCGACCTTCATACTGTTCACTGCTTTGCTGTGGATTTCTGCGCACTACTGTGATTCAGTTCACTCTGCTTGTCCCTGTGGAGGCCAGCAATGATTGTCTTGTCATGTTAGGTTGATCTATAGTACGTTTGGATACGTTACGTTTGGCTGGGTTAAGATAGGCTACGTTGACTTTTGTGCTTTCAGCTGCTATTCTGTGGATTGCTGCTCTCTAGTGTGCCATAATATGCTTTGACTGTCTCTGCAGAGGCCAGCAATATGGCTTTCGTCACGTTGCATTGAGCTATACTACGTATGTATGGGTTAGGTTAGTTCAATTTTGGCAAGGTTACGGTTTACTTTTATGCTATACACTGCAATGCGGCGTATATCTGCACTCTAGTGTGCTCTAGTATGGTCTGCTTGCCCCTGTGACGGTCAGTAATAGTGGTCTCGGCACGATAGATTGAGCTACGCTATTTTCGGTTGTGTTACGTGTGGATAGGCTAGGATAGGGCATTCTAGACATTTGTGCTATACACTGCTATCCGCACATTACTGCGAACTACTGCCTTCTAACGTTTTCCTTAGCCCTGGGAATGCCAGCAATATTGTGCTCGGCACGTTAGTTTGTGTGATGTTACTGTAGGTTAGTCTACGTTAGACTAAGTTCGGTATGGATAGCTTTATCCTCCGCGCTACACACCGTTGTTCGGTGGACTTCTGCGCACTAGTGTTCTCTAGTATGTTCCGCATGGCTCTGTGGAGACCAGCAATACCGGCCTCGTCCTGTAAGGTATAGTCATGTTACGTTTGGG
>NW_016935794.1:0-623 GCF_001483705.2 Eufriesea mexicana
TCTGTTTCACCGCAATGGCTATAGCACGCCAATAGAATCTTTCCTCCTTATTTATCCAAGAAACATAGCTCAGCACGATATTAGTTGAAAATGTTAATAAAATTGAATTATCCAGACAGATTCTATATAATTGCAATGGCTATAGCACGCCAATAGTATCTTACCTCCATATTTATGCAAGAAAGTTAGCTCACCACGATACTAGTCGAAAATGGCAATGAAATTGAATTTTCGAGCCAGATTCTATAGTATTGGAAAGAAATTTTCGAGCCTGATTCTACAGCATTGCAATGGCTATGGCGCGCAAATAGAATCCTTGCTCCTCCTTTATGCAAGAAAGAAAGCTCACCATGATATTAGTCGAAAATATCAATAAAATTGAATTCTCAAGCAAGATTCTATAGCATTGCAATGGCTACCGCACGCCAATAATATCTTTCCCCCATATTAATCCAAGAAAGTTATCTCAGCACGATATTAGTCGAAAATCTTAATAAAATTGAATTATCCAGGCAGATGCAACAGAAATGCAATGGCTATAGCACGCCAATAGTATCTTACCTCCATATTTATGCAAGAAAGTTAGCGCACACCGATATTAGTCGAAAATGTCAATGAAGTAG
>NW_016935795.1:0-520 GCF_001483705.2 Eufriesea mexicana
GTTGGGTCATGCATCGTTTGGTAAGGATAGCTTCAACTGTTGTGCTGTACAATTTTTGGTGGACTTCTGCGCTCCACTGCGCTCTACTATGTCCTGCTGGGCTCTGCGGATGGCACCAATATCGTTCTCGGCACGATAGTTTGTGTTAGGTTATGTGATGTTACGTTCTGTTGGCTTGGATCAGGCTCGGGTAGCTTTGGCTTTTCTGATATACACTGCAATTGTATTGATTTCTTCGTTCTACTCTCCACTAGTGTGTTCTGCTTCATACTTGGAAGGCCAGCAGTGGTGGTCGCGCGCGTTAGGTTCAATAAGGATACGTTTGGTTATAAAGATTTGTACGGGTAGGAGAGGACAGCTTTGACTTTATTGACATTGTCCGCTGTTAGGAGGATTTCTGCGCCCTACAGAGCTGCAATGCCTCCTGTTTGTCTCTGGCAAGCCCAGCAAGAGTAGGCTCGGCACGTTATGATGAGCCAGGCTGCGTTCGGTTGGGTTGGGATAGGATACGTTTGGTAAG
>NW_016935796.1:0-488 GCF_001483705.2 Eufriesea mexicana
GTATTGGTCTCGGCCTGTCATTCTGAGATATGTTGCGTTTCGTTATGTCACGTTTGGTTAGGTCAGGATGTGATTGCTTAGACTTTTGTGCTCTACACTGTAATTCGGCGGCTTTCTGAGATCTATATTACTCCTCTGTACGCTGCTCGGCTGACGGGGAGCCAGCAATTGTGGCCGCTACACTTTAGGTTATGTTAGATTACATTTGGCTATGTTAGGTATCGCTGTGGTAGGTTAAGATAGCTTTAACTTTTGTGCTACACAATGCTATTCTATCGGCTCCTGCGCTCTTCTGTGAGCTATCACTCCTTGCTTTTCTCTGTGGACGAAAGGAATTGTGCTCTCGGCAGGTTAGCTTGAGTTAGGTTACGTTTGGTCAGGCTAGGTTTTGTTAGGTTTGTTTAGGGTAGCTTTGACTTGTGAGCTATACACTGCTGTTCGGACGGTTACAGCGTTATATAGTGCTCTCCTATACTCTGCTTAGCTCC
>NW_016935797.1:0-31368 GCF_001483705.2 Eufriesea mexicana
TTAGGGTAGCTTTAATTTTGGTGCTATGCACTGCTGTTCGGTCGATATCTGTGCACTGCATTGATCTACTAGCATCTGCGTGTATCTCGGAGTTGGGATGTGTTTGGTAAGGTTAGTCTTGGTCAGTTTACGTTTTGTTAAGTTTGGTAAGAATGGCTTCGACTTTTGAGCTATACACTGCTATACCGTGGATCCCTGCGCTCTGCTGTGCTCTAGTATATTCTGCTTGGATATGGGGAGGCCAGAAGAATGGTCTCGGCACGTTAGCCTGCGCTAGGTTGCGTTTGGCTATGTTACGTTTGGTTAGGTTAGGACAGGATATCCTTGACTTTTGTGCTGTACACTCCGGTTCGGCGGATTTCTGCGCTCTACTGTGATCTAATACTCCCTGCTTTGATGTGGAAATGGCAGAAATAGCTGCCGCGGCGCGGTAGGTTGAGTTAGGTTGCGTTTGGTTAGGTTAGGTTTGAATGGGTTGGGTTAGGATATCTTTGACGTTCGTGCTATACACCGCCATTACATGGACCTCTGCGCTCTACTCTCCTCCAATATGTCCTGCTTGGCGATGAAGAGGCCTGCAATTGAGGGCTGGGCACTTTGGGATCGGTTACGCTTGGTTATGTCACGTTAAGTTGCGATATATCTTACTCTTGTGCTGTACACTGCTTTTCGTACGATTTCAGAGTTCTATATTGCTCTGCTATACTCTGCTAAGCTCTCGTTAGGCCCGCAACATATTTCGTGGTAGGTCAGGTTGGGTTACGTTACGTCTGCTTATGTTATGTTTGGCATGGTTAGGGTAGGATGGCTTTCACTTTTGTGCTATAAACCGCTATTCTGCCGATCACTGCGCTCTACTCTCCTTTAATATGGTCTGCTTGGCGCTGGGTAGGCCTGCAAGTGCCCTCTCAGCACGTTAAGTTGATTTATGTTACGTTTGGATATGCTACGATAGGATAAATTCGACTTTAGCGCCATACACTGCTATTCGGAAGATAGCTGCGCTCGTCATTGCTCTACTATACTCTGATCGACTCTGCTGAGACCAGCAATAGCGGCCGTTGCACGACAGGTTGAGTTATGTTACGTTTGGTTAGGGTGGCTTTGACTTTTGTGTTATACACTGCTATTCGGTGGATTTCAGATCTCTACTGTGCTGTACTATACTCTGCCCGACTCTGGGGATGCCAGAAGTAGTTGTCTTTGCGCGACAGGTTTTGTTAGGCTACGTTTGGTAATGTTACGGTTAGCTAGGTTAGGATAGAGTAGCTTTGTCTTCTGTGGTATACACCGCTGTCCGGTGGATTTCTACGCTCTCCATTGCTCTACTATACTCTGCTCGGCTCTGGGGAGTCCAGCAATATTGGTCTCGGCACGTTAGGTTGGGACACATAACGCACGATTATGTTACGATCCGTAAGTTTAGGATAGGGTGGCTATGACTTTTATTCCGTACACCGCCACTTGTTGTATTCCTGAGCTCTACATTTCTCTAGTATGCTCTATTTAGCTCTGGCGAGGCCAGTAGTAGTATTCTCAATACGTTACGTTCTGGTATGGTACGTTCAGCTTTGGTATTTTGGGACACGTTAGGTTAGGATATCAATAACTCTTGTACCACACACTGCAATGCGGTGAATTACTGCGCTCTGCTGTGCCCCAGTATTTTCGGTTTGTCTCTGTGGGGGGCAAGCAACTGTGTTCTCGGCTCGTTAGGATGAATTAGGCTACCTCGCGTTATGTTACGTTTGGACACTTTGGCATAAGGTAGATTCGACTATCGTGCTACGCACTGCGATTTTATGGGGTTCTGCGCTCTACTCCCCTCTAATACGTTCTGCTAGGCCCCGTGGAATTTAGCAATGGTGGTGTACGCACGATAGCTTGAGCCATTTTCGTTTGGCTATATTACGTATGGTCAGGTTAGGATAGGATACCATTGACTTTTAAGCTATAAAGTGCTGTTTGGTGGATATATGTGCACTACATTGCATACTAGCGACTGCTTGTCTCTGGGCAGGCTAGCAACAGCAGTCGTGGCAGACTTGGTTGAGATATGTTTCGCTAGGATAGGTTAGGTTAGGTTACGTTTGGTTAGGATGACCTTGACCATTTTGCTGTACACTGCTCTTCGGTCGATATCTGCGCTCTGCACTGCTCTACTTGCATTTGCTTGTTTCTGGGCATGGCAGCGTCACCAATCTCGGCACAATATGTTGAGTTATGCTACATTCGGTTAGGTTAGGTTAGGGTACCTTCGACTTTTGTGCTATTCACCGCAATGCGGTTAATTTCTGTGAACTGCTCTGTCCTAGTGCATCCTGCATGTACCTGTGGAGACCAGCAATAGTGCTCTTGTCATGTTCGGTTTAGCTAGGCTACGTATGGGTATGTCACGTTTGGCTAGGTTAGGATAGGCCCCTTCGACATTAGTGCTTTACACAGCTTATCGGCGTATCTCTGTGATCTACTGTGCTCTACTACATTCTGCCTTGCTCTGGCGAGGTCAGCAGCAGCGGTCGCGGTACGCTACGATGAGAAATGGTGCGTTTGGCTAGGTTAGGATAGGACAGGTTATGCTAGGATATCTTCGCCTTTTGTGCTATTCCCTACAATGCGGGGGATTACTGTATTCTACCGTGCTCAAAACACTGCTGTCCGGTGCATTTCCTCGCCCTACATTGCTCCACTGTACTCCGCTCGACTATGCGCAGGCGAGCAGTGGTTGTCGTGGCACGTAAGTTTGTGTTAGGATACGTTTGGTTTGAATAGGTTAGTTTAATTTCAGTTAAGATAGCTTTGACTTTCTTACTATACGCTATTATGTGTTGGATGGCTGTGATCTAATGTGCTGCACTACATTGTGCTTGGCTTTGGGGACGCCTGCAGTAATGGTCGCGGTAAGTTATTTTGAGACATGCTACGTTCCGTTAGGTTAGGTTGGATCAGGATAGGTTAGGATATCTTCGACTTTTGTGCTGTACGCTGCTACCCGTGCATTTCTGCGCTCTACAGTGTTCTAATATCTTCTGCATGGATCTGGTGATGAAAGCAATAGCCGTCTCGGCGCGTTAAGTTGTGCTATGTTACGTTTGTATAGATCAGGTTTTCTATAAGCCCGATAAGGTAAACTTAGGACTAGTTGCTATTCCCTGCTATTCGGACGATTTCTGCGCTCTACTGTGCTCTGCTATATTCTTCTTGGCTCTCGGGAGGGTAGTAATAGTGGTTTCGGCACTTTATGTCGAGCTGTGCTACGATTGGTTAGGTTAGATTGGGTCAGGTAGGATTTGGATATCTTCGCATTTTCGCTACACGCTGAAATGATGTGGATCTCTGCGCCCTGCTGTGCTCTAGCACATTCTGCTTGTCTGTGTGGAGGCCAGTAATTGCTGTCCCGTCATGTCAGGTTCGGTTAGGTTACGTTTGTCTATGTTACGTTTGGCTACGTCAGGACCGGCTACATTCACCTCTGTTCTATACACTGACATTCGGTGGATTTCTGTGTTTTAATGCGACCTAATATGCTGTGCATGGTTGTGTGGCTGCAAGTAATGGGGTTCTCGGCACGTTAGGCTGTGTTAAGTTACGTTTCATTAGGTTGGGTTGGGAAGGTTCGGTTAGGAATTCTTCGATTTTCGTGCCATACACTGCTCATCGGTGGATATCTGCGCTCTACATTGCTCTACTATACTCTACCCGAATCTTGGTTGCCGAGTAATAGTGTTCGTGGCACGTCAGCTTGAGTTATATTACGTTTGGTTTGGTTATGTTAGGTTAAGTTTGGATAGGTTATGTTTGGTTAGGTTAGGTTAGGTTAGTTTACGATCAACTTTTGTGCTACACAATGCGATGCCGTCAATTTCTGCTCTCTACCGTGCTCTAGTATATTCTGCTTGGTTCCGTGGAGGCCAGAAAGTGTGGTCAGGTTGCGTAGGTTTCAGATGGGTTACGTGTGTTTTTGTTACGTTTGGCTATATTAGGATATGTTGGCCTCGACTTTTGCGCTATACACTGCCCTTCGGTGGATTTCTGCCTTCTAGTGTGCAGTAATATGTTCTGCTTGGCTCTGGGAAGGCCTGTAATATTGTTCTCCTCACGTTTCGATGTGTTGCACTACGGTCGGGTAGGTTAGGTTTGGTGAGCTTAGGTCAGGATGTGCTTCACTTTTGCGGCATACACTGTAATGCGGTGGATTTCTGCGCTCTGCTGTGCTATAGAATGTCTTGCTTGGCGCAGGAGAGACCAGCAATATTGGTCACGTCGCGTTAGGTTTAGCGAGGCTACGTTTGGGTATGTCACGTTTGGCTAGGTTAGGATAGGTCTCTTCGTCTTTAGTGCTTTACACAGCTTATCGGCGTATCCCTGTGATCTACTGTGCTCTACTACATTCTGCCTTGCTCTGGCGAGGCCAGCAGCAGCGGTCGCGGTACGCTACGTTGAGAAATGGTGCGTTGGGTTAGGTCTGGTTTGGTCAGGTTAGGTTAGGTTATCTTCGACTTTTGTGCGATACACTGCAATTAGGTGGATTTCTGCGCTCTACCTTGCACTGCTCTACTCTCCTCGTCCCTGTGTAGAAGAGCAATAGCGTGTGTGACACGTTAGTTTGAGTTATGTTACGATTGGTTAGGTTCGGTTTGACTATTTTGGTTAGGATTGCTTCGACTTTCGTGCTG
Organism: Eufriesea mexicana; assembly: GCF_001483705.2. NCBI lineage: Eukaryota > Metazoa > Arthropoda > Insecta > Hymenoptera > Apidae > Eufriesea > Eufriesea mexicana. The sequence continues at coordinate 4,677 of NW_016935797.1, forward strand.
TACACTGTTATTCGGTTTATTTCCGTGATCGACTGCTCTCTGCTGCATTCCGCTTGGCTATGGGGAGGCCAGGTGCTGCGGTTGCGGCTGGTTGCCTTGAGCTATGCTACGCATGGTTTTGTTAGGTTAGGTCACGTTATGTCAGGATATATTCGACTTTTGTGCTATTCACTGCAATGAGTTGGATGTCTGCTCGCTACTGTGCTCTAGTATACCCAGCTTGTCTCCGTGGAGGACAGCAAAAGAGGTATCGTCATGTTAGTTTGAGTTACGTTGCCTTTAGGTATGATACGATTGGCTATGTTAGGATAGGCTGCATAGACTTTTGTGCCTTACACTGCTATTCGGTGGAATTCTGTTATCTACTGTACTCTACTACATTTTGCTTCTCTCCGAGGAGTCCAGGAGCAGCGTTCTCGGCAGGTCATTTTGGGTCATGCTGCGTTTGGCTAGGTTAGGATAGGACAGGTTATGCTAGGATATCTTCGTCTTTTGTGCTATTCACTGCAATGCGGGGGATTACTGTATTCTACCATGCTTTTCTCCGTGGGTGCCTGCAATAGTGGTTTCGTCATGTTAGGTTGAGTTATGTTCCGTTCGGTGATATTAGGTTTGGCTAGGTTAGGTTATGGTACTTTGTCGTTTGTGCTATGCGCTGCCATTCGGTGGTTTTCCGCGCTCTAATGTGCTATAATATGCTCTGCATGGCTGTGGTATGACCGGAAATAGTGGTCTCGGCACGTTAGGATGAGTAATGTTACGTTCCGTTAGTTTAGGTTAGGAAGAGTTGGTTAGTATTTCTTTGACCTTTGTACTATAAACTTCTATTCGGTGAACTTGTGCGCTCTACGTAGCTCTACTATACTCTGCTCGACCCTGGGAGGCGAGCAATTGTGGTCGTGGCACTTCAGCTTGAGTTATGTTACGATAGGTATGCCAGGGTGGTCTACATTAGGTTGGGATCAATTAGACTTTCGTGCTGTACACTGTTGCTCGGTGGACTCCTGTGACATACTATACTCTACTACATTCTGCTTGGCTCTGGGGAGGCCTGGAGCAGTGGTAGCGTCACGTTATTTTGAGTCACACTACGTTCCGTTAGGTTAGGTTTGCTCAGGTTATGTTAGGATTCCTTTGACTCTTGTGCTATTCACTGCAATGCGGTGGATTTCCGCGCACTCCCGTGCCCTGGTATGCTCTGCTTGTCTCTGTGGAGGTCAGCAATAAAGGTCGCGCCCTGTTAGGTTGAGCTAGGTGACGCTTGGGTATGTTACGTTTGGCTATGTTATGATATGCTGCCTTGTATTCTGTGTTACACACCGCCACTCGGTGGGTTCCCGCGGTCTAATTTGCCCTAATATGCTCTGCTTGGCTCCCGGTGGCCAGTGATAGTGGTCTCGCCATGGTAAGTTGAGTTAGGCTACGTTTGGATATGTTACGTTTGGCTAGGATATGGTAGGCTACTCTCTCTTTTGTGCTGTACACCGCTATTCGGTGGACTACTGCGCTCTATTGTGCTCTAATGTGCTCCGCTTGGCGCTGGATAGGCCAGAAATATTGGTTCCGTCATGTTATGTTGGGTTACACCACGTTCGGATAGGTTATGTTAGGCCAAGTTAGGTCAGGATATGTTTGACCTTTGTGCCATACACTGCAGTGCGATGGATTTCTGCGCTCTACTGTGATCTAGTATGTCCTGCTTGGCTTTGGGGAAGGCAACAATAGCGGCCACGGCACGTTAGGTTAAGTCTGGCTATATTTGGCTTTGTCCTGTTTGTTTGGGTTACGCATGGGTAGCTGAGACCCTTCTGATATATTCTGCGATTATATGAGTTTCTGCGTTCTACTCTATATGAGTTTCTGCGGTCCCGGCTCGTTAGGTTGAGGTATGTTACGTTTGGTTATATCACGATTGGTTAGGTTAAGAGAGGATAGCTTGACTTTTGTGCTATATTCCGCTAGTAGGTGGATTTCTGCGCCCTACATTGCTCTGATATTTTCAGCCTCGCTCTGGGAAGGCTAGTAATATTCGTCTTGGCACGTTATGTTCAGGCAGGTACGTTCGGTTAGGTAGCGTTAAGCAACGTTCGGTTAGGATAGCTTTTGCTTCTATGCTGCGCACTGAAGTTCGGTGGATCTCTGCGCCCTACTGTGCCCTAATTTATCCTGCTTAGCTCCGAGGGGCAGCAATATCGGTTTCGGAACGATAGGTTGGGTTATGCTATGTTTGGGTATGTTCCGTTGGTTTGGGTTAGGTTTCGGTAGCTTTGACTTTTCTGATATACACTGCGATAATATGGATATCTGCGTTCTGCTCTCCACTTGTGTTTTCTGCATGGCTCTGGAGAGGCCAGCAATAGTGGTCGCGGCACGTTAGGTTGAGTTACGTTACGTGTGCATATGCTACGATTGGTTAGGTTAGGAGAGAATATCTTTGAATTTAGTGCTATAGTCCTGAATTAGGTGAATTTCTGCGCGCTACAGGGCTGTAATATTTTCGGCTTGGCTCTGGGTAGGCCAGCAATAGTGGTCTCCGCACGTTATGTTGGGAAAGGTTACGTTCGGTTAGATTGTCTTAGACGAAGCTTGGTTAAGGTAGCTTCAATTATTTTGCTATACGCTGCTATTTGGTGGATTTCGGTGCTCCACTGCACTCTAGTATTTCATGCTTTCCTCTGGAGAGGGCAGACATTGCGGTCTCGGCACGTTATGTTTGGTGATGCTAAGTTTGTCTATGTTTTGTTTGTCTTAGTCTGGTCTGGGTAGCTTTGACTTTAACCATATACACTGTGATTCAACGGATTTCTGCTTTCTACTCCCCTCCAGTGTGTTCTGCTTGACTCTCTGGAGGCCAGCAATAGTGGTCGCGGCACGTAGCCTTGAGTCAGGTTACGTTCGGTTAGGTCGGGCTAGACTAAGTTTGGTTACGGTAGATTTAACTATTGTGCTGTACACTGCTATTCGGTGGAAATCTGCGCTCTACCGTGATCTAGTATGTCCTGCTTGGCTCTGTGGAGGGCCGCAATAGTGGCCTCGGCACGTTATGCCTAGTCAGGATACGTACGGCTAGTTAAGGTTAGGCGAAGTTTGACCATGGCAGCTTTAACTTTTGTACTGTACGCCGCTATTCGGTGGATTTCTGAGAGCTGCTATGCTCCAGTATGTCCTGCTTGGCACCGGAGGGGGCAGAAATATCTGTCTCGGCACGTTAGGTTGAGTTATGCTATTTTTGGTCATGTTTTTGTTTGGGTTAGGTACGGATAACTTTGACTTTTCTGATATACATTGCGATTCTATGAATTTCTGCTTTCTAATCTCCACTACTGTGTTCTGCTTGGCTCTGTTGAGCTCAGCAATAGCGGTGTAGACACGTTAGATTGAGTTAAGCTTAGTTTTGTTGTGTTAAGTTTGGTTAGGTTTGGATGGGGTAACTTTGACTTCTGCGCTGTACACTGCTCTTCGGAGGATTCCTGCGCCCTTCATGTCTCCACCATGCTCTTCTCCGCTCTGTGGAAGGCAGCAATAGCGGCCGCGTCACGTCAGGTTTAGTCACCTAACGTTTGGTTGGGTTAGGTTAGGTTTCGTTATGTTAGGATATCTTTGACTTTTGTGCTATACATTGCTATTTGGTGGCTTTCTGCGCTCTACTGTGCTGTAATACAATCTGCTTGCATCTGGAGAGGCCAGTAATAGATGTCTCGGCCCGTTAGTTTGGGATAGGTAACGTTTGGTTACGGTATGTTAGTTGGTGATAGGTTCGGATAGATTGGACGTTCTTAGTTTAAGCTGCTTTTCGGTAGAATTCTATGCTCTACTGTGCTCTAGTGTGCTCTGTTTGGCTCGGGGGCAACCAGTAATAGTGTTCTCGGCGCGAAAGTTTGAGATAGGGTACGTTTGGAGAGGTTACGTTAGCTCTGGTCAGTTTTCGATAGCTTCCACTTTTCGGCTGTACACTGCGCCGCCATGGATGTCTGCGCTCTATTCTCATCTATTACTCTCTGCTTTACTCTGTGGGGGCCAGCAATACTGGTCGCGGCACGTTAGGATGAGTTAGGTTATGTTCGGTTACGCTAGGTTTGGTCGGGTTTGGATATGATGGCTATGACTTTTGTGCTATACATTGCTATTCCGTGGATTTCTGCGCTATGCAGTGCTCTAGTGCATTCCGCTTGGCTATGGGTATGCCAGCAGTGTTGATCTCGGCACGTTAGTCTGGGTTACGTTGCGTTTGATTATGTTACGTTTGGTTAGGTTGGGACACGATAGCTTTGATTTTTCTGCTGAACACTGCAATTCGGTAGATTTCCGCGATGGAAGTTGCTCTACTATACTCTGCTCGGCTCTCTGGAGGGCATCAGAGGTGGTCGCCTCACGTTATGTTTGGTTAGATTACGTTTGGCTATGTTCGGTTACGTTGTGTTGGGTTATGATAGCTCTGACTTTTGCGCTACACACTGCTGTTCGGAGGATTTCATCGTTCGAAGTGGCTCTGCAATGCTGTGCATATCTCTCGTGAAGCCAGCGGCAGCCGTCGTGGCACGTCAGGTTGGGTTACGTAACGTCCGCCTATGTTACGCTTTGTTAGGTTTGGACACGGTAGCTTTGACTTTTGCGGCACATACCGCTATTCGGGGGATTTCTGCGATCTACTACCATTCAATATTCCCTGGTTTGATCTGGGAATGCCAGAAATTGCGGCGGCGGCGCGTTAGGCTGTATTAGGCTACGTTTGGTTTGGTTAGGTTTCTTCGGCTTAGGTTGGAATATCTTTGAGTTTCGTGCTATACACTGTCTCTCTAAGGAGCGACAGAGAAAGGACGAACTACATACGCCTACTTCAGCAGCGTTCACGAGAGGGTCAAGGACAAATGGATCCACGTGTACCACTATGTGACACAGTTCCTCAGTGGACACGGAGACTTCAATAGCGAACTGAAGTACATTGGCCGCAGCGATACGGAACTGTGCGACTGCGGAGAAGAGGAAACGCCGAGGCATATCATAGAGGAGTGCCCACTCCATGGTGAAAGCCGGCGCGCAATGAAAGAAGGACTCGACGGCCACAGATTCAGGTGGCCAGTCGAAAGTCTTATCCTCACGTCGAGAAAGGCGTTTCGTCTCTTTCGGAAGTTCGCTCGCGACGTACTCTCCGCCAAGGAGAAGAAATGGCGGGAAAGAACAGAGTGAACAGCATTGTGTTGGCGGAAGGAGAAGATGTGGTGTGGAAGAAGAAGAGGAAATTAGAAGCAGAGGACCACGAAGAAGCACAAGGCTTGCACAAGCAGGACCCAACCGGAACAGGACCTAGCGCTGCTAAGGAGGAAGCAGCCAACTTGGACATACGAAGAAGATGGACTGACAGGATGACCACGAGAAGTACCGGAGGAAAGCAACAGCAAGGGAAGAGAGGTAAAGCGCCTGTGACCGTCACCGCAGGCGGTATCCAGAGACGGATACCGGGACGGTGCAAGTACATCGGCACACGCCATCCTGCTGGGACCGAGCGAAAGCTGGCAGCTCCGCCTCCACGTGGCCCCCGCTGGTAACGAGGCTGCGGGCTGCTAGACAACCCGGAGCCTCGGCCAAGTCAGCTGCTTCCCGCAAGGGTAGGTATAACTTGTCCGATGATCCTTCAACGGTGAGGGCAGGGATTTTCCAAGCCGCGCGTCCAACACCTACGCACGCGTTCCCCTGCGGCGGCGACGCTAGAAAGTGCAATAACATCTTTTTCGCGAAGCTGTTATAGAGCATTAGCTCGAAGCACGGCGCGGTCGCCAGTTGGCGAGCCCCGGTAACGCGCACAATACTTGTCACTCTCAAGACCTCTGCGCTCTACTCGCCTCTAATATGCTCTGCTCGTCGCTGCGGAGACCGGACATAGTTCTCTCGGCACGTTAGGCTGTGTTATGTTACGTTTGGTTAGGTTACGATATGCTAGATTTGTCTTGTGTGCTTTTCACTGCCATTCGCTGGATTTGTAAGACCTACATAGCTCTACAATAATATGCGGGACACAGGGGCGGCCAGTAATGCTGTTCTCCGCACATTAGGTTCAGTAATGCTACGTTTGGTTGGGTTATGTTAGTTTGGGTTAGGTTTGGACAGCTTTGCCTCTCGTGTTCGACACTGTTATTCGGTGGAATCCTGCGCTATACCTTGCTGTACTATACTACTGTCGGATCTAGGTAGGACAGAAAGAGTGGTCACGGTGCGATAGGTTGAGTTAAATTTCGTTCGGTCATGTTAGGTTAGGCTGCAATTGGTTACGATGGCTTGGACATTTTTGTTATACACTTCTATTCCGTGGATTTCTGCGCTCTGTATTGCCCTACCACATTTTGCTCGACTCTGGGGTGGTCTGCAATAGTGGTCTCTTCACGTTAATTTGAGTTAGTCTACGGTTGGTTATGCTACGTTTTTTCGCGTTGCGTTAGGATAGCTTTGTCATTCGTCTTATATTCTGTTATTCTTATGACTCCTGCGCTCTACTGCGCTCTACAGCATTCTTCTTGGCCCTGGGGCGTCCTGCAATAGTGGTCGCGTCTCGTTATGTAGAGTTACGCTAGGTTCGGTTATGTTATGTTAGGCCACGTTATGTTAGGATACCTTCGAATTTTGTGCTTTACACTGCAATGAGGCTGATTTGGGCCCCCCACTGTGTCCTAGTATATTCCGGTTGGCTCTGCGGAGTTCAGCCATAGTGGCTTGAGCACGTTAGTTGGAGTTAAGTTAAGTTAGCCTATGTTATATTTGGCTATGTTAGGCTAGGGGAGGATTCACTTCAGTGCTGTACACTGTCGTTCGGTGGGTTTCTGCTCTCTACTCAGATCTAGTATGCTCTGCTTTGCTCTCGGGATGCAAGAAATAGTGGCCGCGACACGTTAAGTTGTGTTACATTACGTTAGCTTAGGTTACGTAATGATAGGTTAGGTAAGGATATCCTTGACTTTTGTACCGAACAATGCTATTCTGCGGACTTCTGGGCTCTACTGTGCTCTACTATGCTCTGCTCGACCCTGTGGAGGTCATTAATAGTGGTCTCCGCACATAAGAGTGAGATACGCTACGCTTGGTTATTTTACGTTTGGGCAGGTTAGGAGAGGATACGTTTGACTTTTGAGCTATACACTGCTATTCGGTGGATCTCTTCGCTCTACATTGCTGTGCTGCACTCTGCTCGACCCTTCGGATGCGAGCAATAGAGGTCGCAGGACTTTAGCATGAGTTAGGTTATGTTATGTTAGGATAGGGTAGATTAAGTTTGGCTAGGATAGCTTTGACCTTCGTGATATACACGGTTATTCCGCGTATGTGTGTGATCTCCTGTGCTCTACCATAATCTGCTTGGCTATGGAGAGGCCAGGAGCAGTGGTCGCTGTATGTTATGTTCAGGTACGCTACGTTCGGCTAGGTTAGGTTAGATCAGGCTATGCTAGGATACCTACGGATATTGTGCCATTCACTGCAGTGCGATTGATTTCAGAGCACTACTGTGCTCTAGTACATTCTAATTTCACCTGTGGGCGACAGTAGTAGTGATCTGGCCATGTTAGGTTGTGTTAGGTTACGTTTGGTTTTGTTACGTTTGGATATGTTACGATAGACTGTATCTACTTTTGTGCTATGCACTGCTATTCCGTGGATTGCTGAGCCCTAGATTGCTCTAATATGCACTGCTTGATACTGAGATGGCCAGTAATAGTGGTCTCGTCACGATAGGTTGGGTTATGTTACGTTTCGTATGGATAGGTTAGGACGGTTAGGTTAGGATATCTACGTCTTTTGTGCTGTACACTGCAATGCGGTGGATTTCCGCGCTCTGATGTGCTGTTGTATATTCTGCTTGGCGCTGGGGAGGCCAGCATTAGCGGTCTCGGCTCATTAGGGTTAGTTAGGCTACGTTTGATTATGTTACGTCTAGTGAGGTTAGGATTGGCTAGTAGTGACCTTTGTGCTGTACACTTCCATACGCGGATATCTGCTCTCCACGTTGTTCCAATATTTTCTGCTTGGCTCCGGCGAGGCCAGCAATAGTGTTCTCGCCATGTTAGGTTGTGTTATGTTACGTTTGGTAATACTACGTTTGGCTTGGTTAGGATAAGATACATTGTCCTCTGTGCTACACACGGCTATTCGGTGATTTCATGCGCTCTCATATGCTATAATATGCTCTGCGTCGCTCTGGTGTGGCCAGTAATAGTGGTCTAGGCACGCTAGTTTGAGTAATGTTACGTTTCGTTAGGTCACGTTAGGTTAAGTTTGGTTAGGGTAGCTTGACTTTCGAACTACACACTGTAATTCGGGGGATTTCTGCGATGTACTCTGCTCTACTGCGATTTGCTTGTCTCAAGGGATGCCAGGAGCAGTGATCGCCGCACATTATGTTGAGCCATGCTACGTTTCGTTAGGTTAGGTTATATCATTTTGTGTCAGGATTTACACGGCTTTTGTGCTATACATTGCAATGCGGTGGACATCTGCGCTCTGCTGTGCTGTAGTATATTCTGCTTGGCGCTGGAGGTGCCAGCAACATTATTCGCGGCACATTATGTTGAGTTAGGCTACGTTTGATTGGCTTATGTTAGAATACGTTTCGTTATGTTTGCTTCGATTTTCGTGCTATGCACTATTATCCGGCGGGTTCCTGTGATCTACTGTGCTCTACCGTATTCGGCTTTGCTCTGGAGTGTCCGATAGCTGTGGCCGCGGCACGCCCTGTTGAGTTGCGCTGCGGTTAGGTTAGGTTAGGTCAGGTTATGATAGTGTAACTACGACTTTTGTGCCGTTCACCGAATTGCGGATGATTTCTGCGTACTACTGTGCTCTTGTACATTCTGCTTGTCTCCGTGGAGGCCAGCAATAGTGGTCTCGCCATGTTAGGTTGAGATTGGCTACTTTTGGGTATGTCACGTTTGGCTAGGTTAGGATAGGCTTCTATGACTTTCGTGCTTTACACTGCTTCTTGGCAGATTTCTGTGATCTTCTGTGCTCTACTACATCTGCCTTGCTCTGGGGAGGCCAGGAACCTTGGTCGCGGCATGCTATGTTCGGATACAGTACGTTAGGGTAGGCCTAGTTAGGTCATCTTGGGTTAGGTTATCTTCGACTTTTGTGCGATACACTCCAATTCGATAGATTTCTGCGCTGTACATTGCTTTACTATACCGCGCCCGACTCTCAGCATGCGAGCAATAGTGGCCGTGGTACGTAGGGTTATGTTACGTTACGATTGGTTAGGTCACGTTAGGCAATACTTGGCAAGGTTAGTTTTTGATTTTGTGCTATGCACTGCTATTCCGTGGATTACTGCGCTCTAGTGTGCTATAATATGCTCTGCTTGGCACTGAGGTGGCCAGTAATAGCGGCCGCGGCTCGTTAGGTTGAGATGTGCCATGTTTGGTTATGTTTCGTTTGGTGAAGTTATGACAGGATAGTTCAGTTATCTGTGCTATAAACTGCAGTCCTCCGATTTCTGCGTTCTGCTGCCTTCTATTTTCTGCTTGGCTCTGGGGAGGCCAGCGATAGCGTTCTCTGCGCATTAGGGTTAGTTGGGATACGTTTGCATTTGACAACTTTGGTTAAGTTAGGATGGGGTATCTTAGACTTTCGTGGCGATCACGGCTATTCGGTGGATTTCCCCGCCCTACGGCGCTCTAATACGTTCTGTATGGCTCTGGGATGGCAAGAAATTATGGTCTCGGCACGTGAGTTTCAGTTACGTTATGTTTCGTTAACGTACATTAGGAATGCTTGATTAGGATCTCCACGACTTTTGTGCTATGCACTGCTCTTCTCTGGATACCTGCGCTCTACATTGCTCCATCATATTCTGCTTGGCTCTGCGGATGCGAGCAATAGTGGCCGCGGCACGTTAGGTTGAGGTATGTTACGAGAGGTAAGGTCAGGTTAGGCTATATTTCGAATGATAGCTTAGACTTTCGTGCTGTACACTGTTATGCGGCGGATTTCTGTGATCTAATGTGCTCTACTGCATTCTGCTTTGCTCTGGTGAGGCCAGGAGCGGTGGTCGCGTGGCACGTCATATTGGGATATGCTGCCATTGGTTAAGTTGCGTTAGGTTAGGCTTGGTCAGTGTATTTGCTGTTTATGCGGCATTCATTGCAATGCGGTGGATTTCCGCGCTCTACTGTGCTATAGTACATACTGCTTGTCCACGCCGATGCCAGCAATAGCGGTCTCGTAATGTTAGGTTGTGTTGGACTACGTTCGGATATGTGAGGTTCGGCTTTGTTAAGATATTCTGCTTTGACTTTCGTGCTATACACTGCCATGCGGTTGATTTCTGCGCTCTAATGTGCTCTAGCATGCTCTGCCCACTGGGAGGCCAGCAATATTGATCTCGTCAAGATATGTTGGGTTACACTACGTTTGGATGGGTTGGGTTGGGCATTGTTTGGTCATGATACGTTCGACTTTTGTGCTATACACTGCAATGCATTGGACTTCTGCTATCTGCACTGCTGTAATATTTTCTTCTGGTGTCTGTAGAGGCCTGCAATAGTACTCTCGGCTTGTTAGGTTCAGGTAGGTTACGCATGGTAGGGATTATGCTAGTTCAGATTAAGTTAGGATTGCTTCGACTTTCGTGCCATACACTGCTATTCGGTGGTTTCCTGTGTCCTAGTGTGCTGTACTGTATTCTGCATGGCTCATGGAGGCCGGAAGCAGCTGTCTCGGCACGATAGGCTGAGCTATGCTACCTTCGGGCGTGTTACGTTTGGTGAGGTTGGGATATGATAGTTCAAGCTTTTGTGCTATACACTGATATCCGCGGATTTCTGGGCTCTTCTGTGTTCGAATACTTTCTGCTTGGCTGTGTGGAGGCCAGGAGCAGTGATCGCGAAACGTCATGCATGGTTATACTGCTTTCGGTTAGGTTACAGTAGGTCAGGTTGGGTACGGGTACTTACGGCTTCTGTGCAATTCACTGCAATGCGGTGGATTTCTGCGCTCTACAGTGCTCCAGTACATTCTGCTTGTCGCTGCCGATGCAAGGAATAGTGGTCTCGTAACGTTAGGTTGTGTCAAACTGGGTTTGGATATGCCACGTTTGGTCAGGTTAGTATAGGCTATTTCGTATTTGTGCTGAACATAGTTGATCGGTGAGTTTCTGCGCTCTAATGTGCTCCAACATGCTCTGCTTGGCTCTGGGGTGGTCAGTAATAGTGTTATCATCACACTAGTTTGAGTAAGGTTACGTTCCGTTAGGTTAGGTTAGGAAGGTTCAGTTAGGGTTTCTTTGATTTTTGTGCTTTAAATGGCTATTCCGTCGACACCTGCGATCTACATTGCTCTACTATACTCTGTTCGACTCTGCAGAGGCGAGCAATAGTGACCGTTGCTCGCTAGGTTGAGCTATACTGCGATTGGTTAGGCCATGTAAGGAAATATTTGGCATGGTCGGCTTTGACTTTCGTGCCGTACACTGTCTTTCGGTGGATTTCAGTGATCTACTGTGCTTTACTATATTCTTCTCTGCTCTGGGGGCGTCAGCCGTAGTGATCGCGGCTCGCTCAGTTGAGTTACGCTACCTTTGGTTTGGCTATGTTGGGTCAGGTTATGTTAGGATAACATCGACTTTTGTTGTATTCACTGCTATTCGGTGGATTTCTGCGAGCTACTGTGCTCCAGTATACTCTGCTTGTCTATGTGGAAGTCAGAAATAAATATCTCGCCACGTTAGGTTGAGTTAGGTTGCGCCTGGATATGTTACGCCTGGCTAGGTTAGGACTGGCTACTTTGACTTATGTGCATTTCACTGCCCCTCGCAGGGTTTCTGGGCCCTAATGTGCTCTAATGTGCTCTGCTGGTTCTTGGGAAGCCATCAATATTGGTCTCGTCACGTTATTTCAAATTACTCTACGTTTGGATAGGCTAGGAATTATCAGGTTATGTCAGGGTATCTCTCACTTTTGAACTATGCAATGCAATGCAGTTAATATCTGCGCTCTGCAGTCCTCTAGTATATTCTGCTTGGCTCTGGGGCAGCCCGAAGATGTGACTTCGGCACGTTTGGTTGAGATACGCGACGTTTGGTTATGTTTCGTTTAGTGAGCGTATGATAGGATTGTCTAATCATCTGTGCTATTAACTGCTATCCTCCGATATCAGCGCTCTACTGTGGTCTAATATTCTCTGCTTCGCTCTGGGGAGGCCAGCGATAGTGATCTCGGCACCTTAGGTTGAGTTAGTTTACGTTTGGTTAGGTCAGGTTAGGTAATGTTATGGTAGGACATCTTCGACCTTTGTGCTATTCACTGCAGTGCGGTGGCTTTTGCGCACAACTGTGCTCTAGTGCATCCTGCTCGCCTCAGTGGAGGCCAGCAATTGTGGTCTCGTCATGTAGGCTGAGTTAGGTTGCGCTTGGTTATGCTACGTATGGCTTGGTTAGAGAAGGCTACTTCTACTTTTGTGCTATGCACCACTATTCCTCGAGTTTCTGTGTTCTAGTGTGTTCTGCTACACCCTGCTTAGCTCAGGGGTGGCCAGGAGCGGTGGTCGCGTCCCGTCATTTTTGGTTATGCTGCGTTTGGTTTGGCTAGATTACGCCACGTTAGGTTAGCGCATCTACGGCTCTTGTGCCATTCACTGCAATGCGGTGGAATTCTACGCTCTACTGTGCGTCAGCACATGCTGCTTGTCTCTGTCGATGCCTGCAATGGACGTCTCGTCATGTTAGGTTTAGCTACGCTACGTTTGAATATGTTACGATTGGCTAGGTTAGGATGTGCTACTTTGACTTTTGTGTTATACACTGCCATTCCGTGGAATTCTGCGCTCTAATATGCTCTTATATGCCCTTCTTGGCTCTGGGATGGCCAGTAAGAGAGGTCTCGGCACGTTAGGTTGAGTTAGGTTACTTTTCGTTAGGTTAGGCTAGGACGGTTCCGCTAGTATATCTTTGTGCCTTGTGCTGTGCACTGCTATTTGGCGGGTTCCTGCGATCTACATTGCTCTACTATACTCTGCTCGCCTCTGGGGAGGCGAGCAATAGTGGCCGTGGCACGTTGGGTTGAGTCATGTTACGACTGGTTAAGTCAGGTTAGGCTACATTTTCTCTGGACCGGTTTGTCTTTAGCGCTATACGCTCTTTTTCGGTGGATTTGCGTGAGTTACTCTGCTCTACAACATTCGGCTTGGCTCTGTGCAGGCCAGGAGCAGTGTCCGTGGTACGTTGGTTTGAGCTATGCTACGCTTGGTTGCGATTGGTTAGGGCAGGTTGAGTTAGGATGTCCTTGACTCTTGTGGTATTCATTGCAATGCGCTGGATTTCTGCACACTGCTGTGCTCTAGTATATTCTGCTTGTCCCTGTGGAGGCCAGCAGTAGTGGTCTCGTCATGTAATGTTTAGCTAGGATACGTTTGGATATGTTACGTTCGGATAGGATAGGATAGGATACCTTTGACTTTCGTACTATACACAGCTATTCGTAGGATTTCTACGCTCTACATTCCTCTACCGTGCTCTGCACGACTCTGGGAAAGTCAGTAATAGTGGTCTCTGCACGTTAGCTTGAGTTAGGCTACGTAAGGTTAATTTATGTTAGCTTCGGTTAGGTATGAATAGCTTTGACTTTTGTGCTTTACACTGCTATACTTAGAATTCCTGCGCTCTAGATTGCTCTACTATACTCTGCTCGACTCTCGGGATGCGAGCAATAGTGGTATGGCTCGTTAGGTTGTGTTAGGCTACGTTTGGCCATGTTAGGTTAGGGTATGTTTGATTAGGTTATCTTTGACTACCGTGCTACTCGCAGGTTTTCGGTGCAAGTGTGGAGGCCAGCAATAGTGGACGCGGCACGTTACGTTTTGTGTGCTTACGTTAGGTTAGGTTACGACAGTTTGTGTTAGGTTTGGAAATCTGAGATTTTTCCGCTGTAAATTGCGATTGCACGGATTTCTGCAGCGTACCCCGCTCTAATATGTTCTGCATGGCTCTGGGTAGGCCAGCGATAGTGGCGGCGTTACGTTTGGTTGCTCTTTGATACGTCTCGTAGTGTTACGGTTGGTTAGGTTAATATATGGTACCTTTGACTTTTGTGCTGCATACTGCCTTTCGGTGGACTTCTCAGCTCTACTGTGCTTTAATATGCTCTGCTTTGCTCTGCGGTGGCCGGAAATAGTGGACGAGGCATGTTAGGTTGCGTTCGTTTACGTCTGATTAGTTTACGTTTGTATGGTAAGGTCTGCGTAGCTTCGATTTTTCTGCTATACACTGCGACTATATGGATTTCTGCGCCCTACTCTCCTCTAGTATGTATTGCATCGCCCACGGGAGGTCACCAATAGTGGTCGCGTCACTTCAGGTTGAGATATATTACGTTTGGTTATGTTAAGCTTGTTTGGGTTATGTTGGGATATCTTTCACGTTCGTGATATGCATTGCCACTCTATGGTCCTCGGCGCTCTATTCTCCAATAATATGCCCCGCTTCTCAACGGGGAGTCCAGCAATTGTTGTCTCGGCGCGTTAGGTGGAGATAGGATACGTTTGGTTAAGTTACGTTTGCCTTGGTTGTGTTTTGATGGCTTCGACTTTTCTGCTGTACACTGCTATTCGGTGGACTTCTGCGCTCTACTCTTCTCTAATATGTCCTCATTGGCGCTGTGGAGGCCACCATCAGCGATAGTGGCTCGAAAGTTTGAGCTATGTTACTTTGGGTTAGGTTAGGTTAGGTTACGTTTGGTTACGATGGCACAGACTTTCGTGTTAGACGCTGCTGGTCGGTGGGCCTTTGCACTCAACTGTGCTCTAACATGATCTGCAGGGCTCTGGGGAGGCCAGAAATAGAAGTAACGTGTACCTAGTTATAGTTGTTCTACGTTTGGCTGGGTTAGCTTAGGACAGGTTATGTTAGATTGTCTTTGACTTTTGTGCTGTACGCTGCAGTGCGGAGGATTACTGCGCTCTACTGTGCTCTAGTATGTTCTGCGCGGCTCTGGGGAAGCCAGCAGTAGTTGTCGCGGCACGTTAGGTTTAGTTATGCGACGCTTGGTTAGTAGAGGATAGGCTTGGTTATGTCTGGGTATCTTTGACCTTTGCGCCGTACATTGCTATCTGGTGGCCTTCTGCGCTCTAATCTGCCGTACTATACACTGCTCGATTGTGTCGAAGCCAGAACTCGTGGTCAGGGCACGATAGGTTTTGTTAGGCTACGTTTGTTAGTGTTACTGTTCGCTGGGTTGGGTTAGGATAGCTTTGACTTTTGTGCTGTACACCGCTATTCGGAGGATTTATATGCTATACGTTCCTCTACTGTACTCTGCTCGACACCGGGGGTCCAGTAATGGTGGTCTCTGCACGTTAGGTTGAGTTAAGCAACGTTCGGTTAAGTTACGTTTTGTTTGCTTGGCATGGGATAGCTTTGACTTTTGTGCAGTACACTGCTATTCGGTGGATTTCTGTGCTCTAAACTGCTCTACCATACTCTGCTCGACACTCGCAATGCCAGCAACAGTGCTCGTGGCACGCTATGGTGAGTTTGTATACGTTAGGTTAGGTTACGTTGTTTTGTGCCAGGTCTGGATATCTCTGACTTTCCGGCTGTACACTGAGATATTATGCATTTCTGTGCCCTGCTCTACTCTAGTACGTTCTGCATGGCTCTGGGGTTGCCAGCAATAGTAGACGCGGCACGATAGGTTGAGTAAAGTTACGTTTGGCTAGGTTAGGTTCCTTTGGGTTAGGTTGGGACAATTTTGCCTTCTGTGCTGCACGCTGCATTTCTATGGACTTCTGCGCTCTACTGTGCGCTGTCGCCCCTGCTTGTTACCGGAGATGCCAGGAACGGTGGTCGCGGCAGGCTGGGTTGAGTTATGGCCGGTTATGCTGGGTATGGTTTGGCGAGGATAGGATAGGATAGCTATGGCTTTTGTGCTATACACTGCTATTCCGTCGGATTCCGCGCCCTGCCGTGCTCTAATTTGCTCTGATTGGCTTAAGGAGGGAACCAGCATTGGTCTCGGCCTGTTACATTCTTTAATGTAACGTTTGTTTATGTTACGATTGGTTAGGTTAACAGAGGGTAGCTTTGACATTTGTGCTGTACACTACGATTCGGTGGTTTTCCGCGCTCTACTGATCTATAATATGTTCTGATTGGCTCTGGCGCGGCAAGCAAAACAGGTCTCGGCTCCTCAGGTTTAACTATTCTATGTTTTGTTAGTCTACGTTAGGCCCGGTTTGGTTAGGATGACTTTGACTTTTGTGGTACACACGGCTACCCAGTGTATTCTAGCGCTCTACTGTGCCCTAGTGTTATCAGCATGGCAGCGGGAAAGCCAGAAATAGTGACCTCGGCAGGTTAGGCTGAGCTGTATCACGTTTGGTTCGGTTAGGTTAGGTTAGGTCTAGTTAGGTTAGCTTCGACTTGTGTGCTGTAAACTGCTGTTCGGACGATTTCAGTGCTATAAAGTGATATCCCATACTCTGCTTATTTCTCGTGAGACAAGCAACTGCGATCGTGGCACGTAAGGTTCTGTTACGTTACTCCTACTTATGTTACGTTTGGTTAGCTTTCGTCAGGATAGCTTTGACTTTTGTGCTATACACTGCTATTCTGTGGACCACTGCGCTCTACTCTGCTCTAATATGCTCTGCCTGGCTCTGGGGAGGCCAGCAGCCGTGGTCTCGGCACGTTTCGTGAAGATAGGCTGCGTTTGATTAGGCTACGTTTCATTATGTTAGGATAGGGTAGCTTCGACTATTGCGCCATGCACTTCCATTGTATGGTCCTCTGCGCACTACTCTCCCCTAATACGTTCTACTCGTCTCCGAGGTGGGTAGCAATAGTGGCCGCTGCACGTTGCGTTAAGTTGGGCTTCGTTTGGGTCTGTTATGTCGGTTGGCTAGGTCTGTACATCTATGGCTTTTCTGCTATACACTGCGTTCCTATGGGTTCCTGCGCTCCCTTCCCACTAATATGCACTGCTTGTCTCTGGGCAGGCCAGCAATAGCGGTCGCGGCTCGCTAGGTTGTGATATGGTACACTTGTGCTTCTTACGATTGGTTAGGTTAGGAGAGGATTGCTATGGCACTTGTGCAGTACACTGCTACTCGGTGTATTTCTGCGCTCTACTGTGCTATAGTATGTTTTTCTTGGCACTGGGGAAGGCAGAAATTGCGGTCTCGGCTCGTTTTGTTGATTTAGGCCAAGTTTGGTTATGTTCTGTTGGTATGGGTTAGGTTTGGGTAGCTTTGCCCCTTTCGATATAAACTGCGATTCTACAGATTTCTGCCTTTCACTCTCCACTAACGTGTTCCGCTTGACTCTGTGGGTGGCCAGGAATAGTGGTCGCGGCACGTTAGGTGGAGTTAGGTTAAGTTTTGTTATGTTACGATTGGTTAGGTTAGGGGAGGATAGCTTTGACCTATGCGCAATAGTCTGCTATAAGGTGGATTTCTGTGCCCTACTGTGCTCTGGTATTATCAGCTTCGCTATGGGAAGGCCAGCAATAGTGCTCTCGGCATGTTGCGTTGAGACAAGTTGCGTTCGTTTAGGTTGGGTTTGGCTAGGTTCGGACAGGATATCTTTGACTTATGTGCTGAGCACTGCCATTCGGTGAATTTCTGCTATCTACTGTTCTCTAGTGTGTCCCTCTTGGCACTGGGGGGTTGCAGCATTTGCGGTTTCGGCGGATCAGGTTGAGCTAAGCTATGTCATGTTCCGTTCTGTTTGTTTGGCTTAGGCATACGTAGCTATAACATTTCTGATATACATTGCTATTCTATGGATCCCCACGTTTTGCTCTCCACTAGTGTGTTCTGCTTGGCTCTGGGGAAGATAGCAATAGTGCTCGCAGCACGTTGGGCTGAGTAAGGTTTCGTTTGGTCATATTACAGTTGGTTAGATTAGGCGAGGACATCTTTGACTTTGGTTCTGTTATCCGCTATTCGGTGGATCTCTGAGACCTACAGCGCTGTAATATTATCAGCATACCTATGGAAAGGAGTACAATAGTGGCCTCTGCATGTTATGTTTAGTCAGGTTACGTCCGGTTAGGTAGGGTTATGTTAAGTGTGGCTATGATAGCTTTAATTTTTGCGCTGTGCACTGCTATTCGGACGTCTTCTGTGCATTGCTGTGCTCTAGTTTCTCCTGTCTGTCACTAGGGGGGGGGCAGAAATAGCGGTTTCGACACGTTAGATTGAGTTAGGCCATGTTTGGTTATGTACGGTTGGTTTGGGTTAGGCTTACGTAGCATTGCCATTTCTGATATACACCGCGATTATATGAATTTCTGCGTTCTGAGCTCCACTAATTTGGTCTGCTTGACACTGGCGGCCAGCCATAGTTGTCGCGGCAATTTCGGCTGTGTTATGGTACGCACAGTTATGTTACGATTTGTTAGGCTACGAGGGGATGGCCATGACTTTAGTGCTATAGTCGGCTATTAGGCGCTTTTGTGCGCCCTACAGCGATCAAATATTCTCAGCCATGCTGTGGGAAGGCCAGCAATAGTGGTCGTGGCACGTTGGTTTGTGCCATGTTACGTTTGGTTATGTTACGATTGGATACGTTATGGGAGGATAGCTTTGACGTTAGTACTATAGTCTGCTCTTAGGCAGATTTCTGCGCCCTACAGTGATCTAACATTTCCAGATATGCTATCGGAAGGCCAGCAATAGTGGTCTCGGTGCGTTATGATGGGTCCTGTTACGTTCGGATTGGATGGGTTTGGCTAACTTTGGATATGATAGCATTAGCTTTTGTGCTGTACACTGCTATTCGTTGGAGTACTGCGATCTACTGTGCCCTAGTATGTCCTGCTTGGCTCTGGGAAGGGCAGCAATAGCGGTCTGATTACGTTAGGTTGTGTGAAGATATGTTTGTCTATATTGTGATGGTTTGGGTTATATTTGGGTCGCTATGACTTTTCCAATTTACACCGCATTTCTATGGATCTCTGTGTTCTACGCTCCACTAGTTTGTTCTGCTTGGCTCTGGCGGCCAGCCATAGTGGTCGCGGCATTTCGGGCTGTGTTATGTTACGCGCAGATATGTTACGATTGGATATGTTAGGAGAGGATAGCTTTGACTTTAGTGCTACGGTCTGCAATTAAGTGGATTTCTCCTCTCTAGAGTGCTGTAATATCTTCACCTTGGCTCAGGGAAGGCCAGCAATAGAGGTGTCGGCACATTATGTTGTGTTATGTTACGTTCGGTTAGGTTGGGCTAGGCTAATTTTGGTTAGGATAGCTTTAACTTTTGTGCTTTACACTGCAGTTCAGTGGATTTCTGCGCTCTACTGCGATCTAGCTTGCCCTGTTTGCGTCTGGGGAAGGCCGCAATATCTGTTTCGGCGCGTTATGTTGAGTTATGCTGTCATTGGCTATGTTCTGTTGGCTTGGTTTAGGTTTGGGAAGCTATGACTTTTATGATATACAGTGCGATTCTATGGATTTCTGCGTTGCACTCTCCACTAATGTTTTCTGCTTGGATCTGTGGAGGCCAGCAATACTAGTTGCGGCACGTTAGGTTGAGTTAGGCTGCGTTTGTTTATATTACGATTGGTTGTGATAGGAGGTTGTAGCTTTCACTTTGGAACCATTGTCTGCGATTAGGTGGTTTTCTGCGTCCTGCAGAGCTCCAATATTTTCAGCTTGGCTCTGGAAGTGCCAGCAATGGATGCCTCGCAACGTTGTGTTCAATCAAGTTACGTTCGGTTAGGTTGGGTTAGGCTGAGTTTGGAGAGGGTAGCCCCAACTGTTGTGCAGTACACTGTTTTTCGGTGGATCTCTGCCGTGTGCTGTACTCTAGTATGTCCTGCTTGGCTCTCGGGCGAGCAGTAGCGTTCTCGGCACGGTAGCCTGAGTTAGGCTATGTGTGGCTATGTCCTGTTGGTTTGAGTTAAGCTTGTGTCGCTTCGACTTCTCTGATATACGCTGCGATTCTATGGATTTCTGCGTTCTACTCTCCACTAATGCGTTCTGCACGGCTCTGGGGAGGCCAGCAATAGTGGTCGGGGCACGTTAGGTTTAGTTAGATTACTTTCGGGTATGTTACGGTTGGTTAGGTTCGGAGATGATATCTTCGACGTTAGTGCTATATTCTGCTACTACGCGGATTTCTGCGTCCTACAGAGCACTAATATTTGCAGCTGGTCACTGGGAAGGCCACCAATAGTGGCACCGGCACGTTATGTTGTGTCAGGTTACTTTCGGCTGGGTTGGGTTAGGCTATGTTTGGTTATGCTCTGTTGGCTTTGGTTAGCTATTGGGAAGCATCGACTCTTTTGGTATACACAGCGATTCTATAGATTTCTGCGATCCACTAGCCACTAATGTGTTCCGCTTGGCTCTGTGGGGACCTGCGATAGTGGTCGCGGCATATTATGTAGAGTTAGGTTACGTTCGGTTATGTTACAATGGGTTAGTTTAGGAGACGATATCTTTGATTTTAGTGCTATATCCTGCTAATAGGGGGATTTCTGCGTCCTACAGTGAACTAATATTTTCAGCTTGGCCCTGGGAAGGCCAGGAATTGTAGTCTCGACGCGTTATGTTGAGTCCGGTTACGTTCGGTTAGGTTGGGTTAGACTAAGCTTGAATGCGATACCTTCAACTTCTGCGTCGTACACTACTTTTCAGCGGATTTCTGCGCTATACTGCCCTCTAGTATGTCCTGCTTGACCCTGGGGTGTGCAGCAGTAAGGGTCTCGGCACGTTTGGGTGAGTTAGGCTATGTTTCTTTATCTTCTGTTTGTTTGGGTTTGGTTTTGGCTGCTTTGACTTTCCTCATATACACTGCGACTATATGGATTCCTGCGTTCTACCCACCACTAACGTTTTCTGCATGGCCCTGTGGAGGTCAGCAGTACTAATCGCAGCACGTTAGGTTGTGTTATGCTACGTACACTGACGTGTACCTACTCTACACTGACGTGTCTTGCTTGGCTCTGTGGAGGCCAGCAATGGGGCTCGCGGCACGTTCGGTTGAGTTAGGTTTCGTTCGATTACGTTACAGTTGGTTAGGTTTGGAGAGGAGAGCTTCGCCTTCGGTGCCATAGTTCGATAGCAGGTGGATTTCTGAGCCCTAAAGCGCTCTAATATTTTCAGCTTGGCCTCTGGGAAGGCCAGAAACAGTGGCCTCGGCACGTTATATTGTGTCAGGTTACGTTCGGTTAGATTGGACTAGGCTAAGTTTGGATAGAGTAGCTTCAACTTTCGCGCCTTACACTGCTTTTCGGTGGATTTCTGCGCTCTACAGTGATCTAACGTGCTCTGTTTTGCTCTGGGGAGGACGGAAAGCGCGGCCGCTGCGCGTCATGGACAGTTATTTTATGCTTGGTTCGGTTAGGTTTGTTTGGGTTAGGATTGGATATCTTTGTCCTTTGCGCTGTACACAGAAATGCGGTGGATTTCTGCACTCTACTGTGCCCAAGTATGTTCTGCTTGGCTCTGTGGATGTCACTAATAGTAGTCTCGTCAAGATAGGCTAAATTAGGCTGTATTCGGTTACATTACGTTTGGACTGGTTAGGACAGTGTAGCTGTAATTTTTGCGCTATACACTGATATTCTGCGAATTTCTACGCTGTACATTGCTCTACTATACTCTAATCGACTCTTTGGAGGCCAATGATACTGGTCCCGTCATGTTGGTCTGATTTAGACTACGTTTTGTTATGTTACGTTTGGTTAGGGTAGGAGAGGATAGCATTGACCTTTGTGCTGTATGCTGCTGTTCGGTGAACTTCTGCGCTATACTGTGCTCTAATGTGTTCTCCTTGGCACTGGGGAGGACAGAAATGGTGGTCTCGATACGTCAGCTGGAGTTAGGTTACGTTTGGCTAGGTTACGTTTAATTGGGATAGATTCGGGTAGCTTTGACATTCTTGACGTAGACTGTCATTTGGTGGATTTCCGCGCTCTACTGAGCTCTACTATACTCTGCTCGAATCTGGGGAGGCTAGCAGTAGTGGCCGCTCCACGTTATGTAGAGTTAGGTTACGTTTGAGTATGTTAGGGTTGGTTAGGTTAGGAGAGGGTATCTTTGACTTTTGTGCTATACACTCCTATTCGGCGGATTTTTGCACTCTACTGTGCTGTGATATGTTCAGCTTGTCTCTGGGTGGTCCAGCATTGGTGACATCGTCACGTTACTTTGAGTCAAGCTACGCATTGTTAGGTTAGGTTAGGTCAGGTTAGGTTATCATATCTTTGACTTTCGTGCTGTGCACAGCAATGCGGCGGATTTCTGCGCTCCACTGCTCTCTAGTATATTCAGCTTGGCTCTGGGGTGGAAAACGAAAGTGGTCTCGGCTCGTTTGGTTGAGTTAGGTTACGTTCGGTTGTGTTAGGCTAGCCTGTGTTAGGTAAGGATAGCATTGACTTTTCTGCCTGTACACTGCCATTAGATGGAGTTCTGCCCTCTGATCTCCTCTAACATGCTATGCTTGGCGGAGAGGATGCCAGCAATTGTGGTCCAGTCACGAGAGGTTCGATTAGCTTACGTTTGGTTATGTTACGTTTCACTAGGTTAGGTTGGGAAATCTTCGTCTTTTGCTCTATACACTGCTATTCGGTGGATTTCTTCGCGCTACGTTCCTGATCTATACTCTAATCGACCCTTTGGAGGCAAGTAAAGGTGGCCGTTTTACGACAGGTTAGGTTAGGTTATGTTTTGTTTGGTTGGGTTAGGTTAGGATAGGAGACGGTAGCTTTGACTTTTGTGCCATACGCTGCCACTCTAAGAGTCTCTGCGCGACACTGCGCTCTAATATGCTCTGCTTTCCCCTTGGGAGGCCAGCATTACTGGCCTCGTCACGACAGGTTTTGATATGTTACGTTTGGTAAGGATGGGTTTGGTTAGGTTTGGGTTTGATGGCTTTGACTTTTGCGCCATACGGTGTTCTTAGGTGGCTCTCTGCGTTCTACTGTGTTCTAGCATGTTCTACTTGGATCTGGGGCTTCCAGAAATAGTGGTCTCACGGTAGGTTAAGTTATGCTGCGTTAGATTATATTACGAATGGCCCGGCTGGGATAGCGTAGCTGTGACTTTGGCGCTATACAACGATGTTCGGAGGATTTCTACGCTCTACAGTTCTCTACTACGCGCTGCTCTACCTAGGGGATTCCAGTAATAGTACCCTCGGCACGTTTGGTTGTGTTAGGCTACTTTTGGTTAAGTCATGTGATTTTGGGTTAGGTTTGAATTGCTTTGAAATTCTTGGTATAGAACGCTGTGCGGCGAGCTTCTGCTCTCTACTGTGCTCCAGCATATTCTGCTTGGCTCTGGGTTGGCCAGCGGTATTGGTCTCAGAACGTCAGTCTGCGTTAGGTTGCGTTTGCCTATGCTACGTCTGGTTGAGTTAGGATAGGGTAACGTTGGCTTTTGTGGTTTATACAGCTATTCGGCTGATTTCGGCGCTCTATGTTGCTCTACCACACTCTGCTCGACACTGGGGAGACCAGCAATAGAGGTCGCTGCACGATAGGTGTTGTTAGGTTACGTTTGGTAAAGTTAGGTGAGGTTAGGTTCGGTCAGGATGGCTTTGACTCTTGTGTTATACACTGCTGTTCGGTGGTTCTCTGCGCTGTACTGTGCTCTAATATGATCTGCTAGGTTCTGGGGAGGCCAGCGATAGAGATCTCGACTAGTTACGTTTATCTATTCTACGTTTGGTTAGGTTATGTTAGGCCTGGTTGGGTTATGATTTTTCTGAATTTTGCGCTATACACTGCTATTTGGTTGCTTCCTGGCGCTATACTGTGCTCTAGTGTATTTTGCTTGCCTCTGGGGCGCCCAGCGATAGTGGCCTCGGCACGTTAGGTTGAGGTGTTTCGCTTGGTTATATTACGCTCAGACAGATTAGGTTCGGTTAGTTTCGACTTTTCTGCTATCCGCTGCGATTCCATGCATTTCTGCGCTCTACACTCCTCTAGTATATTCTGCTTGCCTCTGGGGAAGGCAGCAATAGTGGTCTCGGCAAGTTATGAAGAGCCAGATTACGTTTGGTTACGCTACGTTTGGTAAGCATAGGACAGGATAGCTTTGACTTTTGCGCTATACACTGCTGCACGGTTGAATCCTGCGATCTACTGTGGTCTCATATTCTGTGCTTGGCTCTGGGGATGGCAGCAATTGTAGTCTCGGCGCCTTATGCTTAGATATGCTACGTACGTTTACGTTTGGTAAGGACAGGTTAGGTTAGGATATCTTCCATATTGTGCTATACCCTGCTCTTCGGCGGTTCTCTGTAGACTACAGTGCTCTACTACACTCTGTTCGACTATGGGCATGCCAGTAAAAGCGGTCTCGGCACGTGAGTTTGAGTTAGGCTTCATTCGGTTAGGTTTAGTAAGTTTGGGTTAGGTTAGGGTAGCCTTGCCTTTCGTGGTATACACTAATGTTAGGTGTACTTATACGCTATACTGTGCTCTACTGTATTCTGCTTGACCCTGCGGAGTCCAGCAATAGTGGCCGGAGCACGTTACGGTGAGTTATGCTCCGTTTTGTTAGGCTGTGTTGGTTTGGAATATGCTTGGCCAGCATAGACTTTTCCGATATACACCGCGATGCTATGGATTTCTGCGCCCTAGTATCCAATACATGTTCTGCTTGTCTCTGGGAGGCCAGTAATCGCGGCCGCGGCACGTTATGTTTTGTTAGGTCACGTTTGGTTATTTTATGATCGGCTAGGTTAGGAGGTGATGTCTTTGACGTTTGTGCTGTACACTGCAATTGGGCGTTGTTTCGCGCTCTACTTTGCTCTAGTATGTTCTGGTTGGCTCTAGGAAGGCCAGTGACAGTGGCCCCGGCACGTTAGGTTCAGATTTATTACGTAGGGTTATGGTACGTTTGGTTAGGTTAGGAGAGAAGATCTCTGACTTCTGTGCTATACATAGCTACTCGGAGGATTTCTGCGCTCTACTTGGATCTACTATACTTTGCTCTAATCTGGGAGGCCGGCAATTGTGGTCGTGGCACAATAGGTTGTGATGGGCTACGTTTGGTAATGCTACAATTGGTTAGGCTGGGATAGGTTAGCTTTGACTTTTGTGCTATACACCGGTATTGTGTGTATTCCTACGCTCTACATCGCTCTACTATACTCTGTTCCACTCTGGAGGGGCCAGTAATAGAGGTCTCTGCACGTTAGATTGAGCTAGGCTTCGTTTGGTTAGGTTACGTTAGCTTTGGTTAGGAATGGATAGCTTTGACTTCCGTGTTATACACTGTCCTTCGGTAGATCCCTGCGCTCCAATGTGTTCTAGGATGTTCTGGTTAGCTCTGGGGAGGCCAGTAACGGAGGCCTCGGCGCGTTATGTTGAGATGGATTAAGTACGGTTACTTTACGTTTGGTTAGGTTAGGACTGGGTAGATTTGACTTTTGTGCTTTGCATCGCAAATCGGTGTATTTCTGCGCTCCACATTGCTCTAATATGCTCTGATTGGCTCTGGGGAGGCCAGCAACCGTGGACGCGGCACGCTAAGTAGGATTAGGTTACGTTTGGCTTGGGAACGTTGGCTAGGTTTGGTTAGGATAGCTTCGACTTTTGTGCTATATATTGCTGTTGGGTCGATATCTGCGCTCTGCATTGCGCTACTAGCCTCTGCTTGTCTCTGGGGGTCCAGCAATATTGGTCCTGGCACGTTTGTTCGAGTTAGGTTACATTTGGTTCGGTTAGGTTGTGTTAGGTTTGGTTATTGTGGCAATGGCATTTGTGCCATACGCTGCTATTCGGTGGGCTTCTGCGCTCTTCTGTGCTCTGGTATATTCTGCTGCGCAACGGAGATGTAAGCAGAATTGCTCTCTGGACGTTAGTCGGCGTTAGGCTGCGTGTGGTTACGTTACGTTCGGTTGCGTCAAGATAGGATAGCTTATCCTCTTTTGCCCTTCTTTGCTCTTCGGTGGATTCCGGCGTTCTACATTGCTCTACTAGACTATGCACGTCTCAGTGAAAGCCAGCAATGGTGGTCTCGGCATATTATATTGAGGCAGGCTATGTTCGGTTAGGTTAGGTTAGGTTAGGTTAGGACAGGATGTCTTTGACTTTTCTGATATAAATTGAAATTCGGTGGATTTCTCGCACCACTGTGCTATGGTATATTTCGCTTGGCTCCGCAGAGGCCTGCAGTATCGGTCTCGGCGGGTTAGGTTGAGTTAGGTTGCGTTTGGTTGGGATAGGTTTGTCTGGGTTAGGTTAGGATATCTTTGACTTTTCTGCTGTACATTGCCATTCTATGGACTTCTGCGGTCCACGCTGATCTAATATGTTCTTCGCGGCTCTGGGCAGGCTAGCAGTGGCGGCTTCTGCACGTTAGGTTTGGTTAGATTGCATTTGGCTTGACTAGGTTAGGTTAGGTTTGGTTAGGATAGCTTCGACTTTTCTGCTTTACACTGCGGATCCATGTATTTCTGAGCTCTATTCTTCTCTAATATGTTCCACTCGGATGTTTGGAGGCCAGCAGTATTTTCTTCCGCACGTTGGCTTTAGTTCTGTTACGTTCGGTTATGTTACGTTCGGATATGTTAGGAGATGGTTGCTTTGGCTTTTGTGCTGTTCTCTGCTTTTCGGTGGATTTCTGCACCCTACTGCGCTCTAGTATGCCCTGCTTGGATATGGGGCCACGTTACATTGTGTTACGCTACGTTTGGTTGTTTAGGTTAGATCATGAAGGGATTGGATGTCTTCGACTCTCTTGCTGTACACTGCAATGCGGCGGG
>NW_016935797.1:31488-56332 GCF_001483705.2 Eufriesea mexicana
CAGATCATACTAGAGCACAGTGCAGCGCAGAAGTCCACAGCATTTCAGTGTACAGCACAAAGGCCAAAGATATCCTATCCTAACACAAACGAACGTAATCTAACCAAACGTAACCTTACTCAACCTAACCTGCCGCGACAACCATTACTGGCCTCCAGAGAGCAAAGCCGAGAATAATAGAGGAGAGTAGAGCACATAAATCTGTATAATGGCTGTGTATAGCGGAAAAGTCAAAGCTATTCTGTGCTAACCTAACCAAACCTAACAGAGTCAAACGTAACCTAACTAAGCCTAACGTGCCACGTTAGATTTTGTTACGCTTAGTTAGGTTAGGGTATGCTAGCTTTGACTTTTGTGCTATACGCTGTTAATCTATGGACATCTGCGTAGTCAAACATACGCTAACTCAACATAACGTGCCGCGACCACTATTGCTGGTCTCTCCACGGGCAAGCAGAATACTGTAGAGCACAGCAGAACGAAGAAATCCACCGTACATCAGTTTGTACCACGAAAGTCAAATCTATCCAAGCCTCATCCAAACCAGCGTAACATAGCCAAACGTAGCCTAACTCGACATAACGGCCCGATACCACTATTACTGGCCTCCGGAGAGTCGTGCAGAGTATGGTGGAGCAACGTAAAGTGTAGAAATCCATCAACACCTGGGTATAGCGCAAAGGTCAACGCTAGCCTCTCCTTGCCTATCCAAACGTAATATAACGAAACGCAGCTTAACCCAACCAAATGTGCCGAGACGACTGCTGCTTGCCTTACCGGAGCCAAGCAGAATGTGCTACCGCCCTGTAGAACTCGGAAAGCCACCAAATTGACGTGGAGGGCACAAGAGCCAGGAAAATCATAACCAAACCTACCCTAACCCAACCTAATCAAACGCAGACTGACTGAACCTGGACAGCCGCGACCGCCTTCCCTGGCATTTCCCAGTGCCGAGCAGGGTATAGTAGAGCTATGTGGGGCGAATGAATACACCGAATAGCAGTCTATAGCAAAAATGTACTCTCCTAACGTATCCAAACGTAATATAAAGAAACGTAGCCTAACATATCTTAACGCCCGAGACCATTGCTGCTGGCTTCCCCAGTGACAAGCAGAATATACGGGAGTACAGTAGTGTGCAGAAAGCCACCAAATAGCAACGTATTGCACAAAAGTCAAAGAAATAATAACCTGATGTCTCCTAACGTAACATAACCAAATGTAGACTATCTAAGAATAACGAGCCGCGTCCAATATGGCTGGCCTGCCCATCGGCAGGCAGAGCATAATAGAGGAGACGAGACGTCCGAAGTACATAGGATCGCGGGGTATATCAGAAAAGTCCAAGCTACCCATACCTGCCCCAAACGAGCATTACATACCCAAACTTGACCTAACTCAAACTAACGTGCTGCGGCATCTGCTCCTGGCTTCCCCAGGGCAAACGAGAGCATATAGCGTCACAGTAGAGCGCAGAAGGCCACCTAATGTCAGTGTGTAGCACAAACGTCAAAGCTATCCTGCCCTAACCTGATAAAGCGTGACATAACCGAACGGAAATAGCTCTACCTAACGTGCCTTCACCATCATTGCTGACCTCGCCAGAAAAATGCAGAACATATCAGAGCACAGTAGAGCGCTGACATCCACCCAAAATCAGTGTATAGCACAAAAGTCAAAGCTATGACATCCAAATCTGACAAAACGTAACGTAGCCAAACGTAAGCTAACTCAAGGTAACGTG
The DNA here is from genome assembly GCF_001483705.2 of Eufriesea mexicana. Taxonomy (NCBI): domain Eukaryota; kingdom Metazoa; phylum Arthropoda; class Insecta; order Hymenoptera; family Apidae; genus Eufriesea; species Eufriesea mexicana. The sequence continues at coordinate 33,233 of NW_016935797.1, forward strand.
CCGAGACCACTATTACTAGCCTCCCCAGAGCCAAACAGAAGTTACTAGAGAACAGTAGAACGCAATAGCCCACCGCATTGCTGTGTTTATCACAAAAGTAGGAGATATCCCAGCCCAAACTTTCCCAGTCTTACCTAACCGAACGTAGCATAAACACGCCTATCGCGCCGATACCATTCTTACTGGCCCCCCATAGACGAGCAGAGTATAGTAGAGCAATGTGGAGCGAAGGAATCCACCGTATAACAGTGTATAGCACCAAAGTTGATAGGATCCTGACCACACCTAACCTAAGCTTACATAACCGAACGCAACGTGACATATCATAACGTGCTGCGACCACTATTGCTGGCATCCCCAGAGACAAGCGGAATATGATACAGCACGGTAGAGCACAAAATTCCGAAGAACGTCAGTGTTGGTCAGAAAGGCCGAAGCATCCCTAACCTAACCCAACCTAACGTAACCTAGCCAAATGTTGGCTAACACAACCTTACGTGCCGAGCCCAACATTGCTAGCCTCCCAAGAGCCAAGCAGAGTACATTAGAGTACAGAAGAGCGCAGATGTCCGCCAAACAGCAGTGTATAGCACAATAGTCTTAGCTAGACCCTCCCAACCTGACCGATCCTAACGCAAACGTAACATAACGCAACCTAACATGCCGCGGGCACTATTTTTGGCATCCCCAGAGACAAGCAGAATGCGATAGAGTACAGTAGAGCCCAGAGGTCCGTAGGACAGATGTGTTGAGCACAAAAGTCAAAGCTGTCCTAACCTAACCCGAAGTCACCTAACCCGACCAAACGTAGTGTAACTCAAGCTAATGTGCCACTACCAGTATTACTGGCCTCCAAAGAGCTGAGCTGAGCATAATAGAATAGAGTGGGGCACAGAAATCCACAGAATCGCAGTGTATAGCGGAACAGTCAAAGCTATCCGCACCTAACCATAGCTAACGGAACCTACCAAAGAGTAGCCAATCTCAACCAAACATTGCGGGACCACTGCGAAAAGAGTTGACTAGAGTATAGTAGAGCACAGTGGAGCGCGGGAATCCACCGAGTAACTGTGTACACCTGGATAGTGAAAGCTATTCAAACCAAAACCAAACTTGCGTAGCCTAATCAAACATAGCATAACTCAACCTAGCGTGCCGAGAACACAATTGCTGACCTCTCCAGCGCCAAGCAGAGCATATTAGAGCATAGTAGAGCGCAGGAATCCACCGAATAGCAGCGTATAGGGCAAAAGACATACCTATCCTAACTCAACTCAACGTTACCTAATATAACCGAACGTTATGTAACTCAACGTAACCTGCCGCGAACACAACTGCTTTCCTCCACAGAGCCAAGGAGAATATCTTAGAGCACAGTGGAACGAAGGAATCCACTGAGCAAGAGTGTATACCACGTAAACCAAATATATCCAAACAAAGCCCAGACATACGTAACCTGACCAAGCGTAGCCTAATTAAACCTAACGTGCCGAGACCACCGTAACTGTCCTACCCGAAGTCGAGCAGATCATAGTAGAGCAATGTAGCGGAAATCCACTGAACAGCAGTATACAGCACAAAAGTTAAAGACATCCTTACCTAACCTATCAAATCGTAAAATAATCGAACATAAAACAGCAAAAAGTAACGAGGCGAGGCGAGTATTGCTGGCCTTCCCAGGGTCAAACAGAGCATATTAGAGCGATATGGATGGCGGAAACCCACCGAGTGGAAGTGTATAGCGCAAAAGACGGAGCAATCCTATCCTAACCAATGCAAACGTAATATAACCAAACGCAACCTAACTTAACCTAATGTGCCGGGACTACTATCACGGGCCTCCCCAGAGTCGAGCAGAGTATAGTAGAGCAATGAAGATTGGAGAAATCCACGACACAGCAGCGTATAGCACGAAAGTCAAAGCGATCCTAGCCAAACATATCCTAGTCTAGCAGAAACAAACGTGACACAACTTATCCTAACGTGCCACGACCACTACTGCTGGCCTCCAGTGTGTCCAGCAGAGTTAAGTAGAGCTACGCAGAGCGCAGAGATTCACCGAATTGCAGTGTGCAACACGAAAGACAAAGCTTCCCAAGCCAAACTTAACCTAACTTAACATAACCAAACCTAACATATCACAACCAAACGTTTCACGTCAGCTATTGCTGGCCTCGCCAGGTTCCAGCAGATGCTAGTAGTACAATGCAGTGAAAAGGAATCGGCCGCATATCCCTGTATAGCACAAGAGTCAATGCTATCCTGACCAAACATATCACAGCCAAGCTAAGCCTAGCGTAACTTAACTCAACCTAGCGTGCCGAGACCACTATTGCTGGCCACCCGAGAGCCAAGCAGCAGATATTAGAGGGGTGTAGAGCGCAGAAGCCCATACAACTGCAGTGGCTAGCACAGTACTCGAAGCTACTCTATGCTATCATGGCCAAGCGTAACACAACACAAGGTAGCTTAGCTCATCCTAAGGAACCGAGACCATTGTTGCTTGCCTCCCGGGAGACAAGCCGAATATACTGGGGCACAGTAGAGCGCAGTAATCCACCGAATTGCAGTGTGTGGTACAAGAGCACATGATATCCTAACCTAACATGTCCCAACCTAACTCAACCGAACGAACCATAACAAAATCTAGCGTGCTGAGAATACTATTTCTGGACTCCCCAGAGAGAAAGAGAGCATATTAGAGCAACGTACAGCTCAGGAATCCACCAACTGGCGTTGTACGGAATAAAAGTCAAAGCCTTCCTATCCTAACCTTACCGAACGTAACATAACCGAACGTTATGTGTCGCAACTTATCGTGCCAAGGCCACTATTGCTGGCCTCACCAGCGCAAAGCAGGACATACTCTAGCCGAGTAGAGCGCAGAAGTCCACCGAACATCAGTTTACACCATGAAAGTCAAAGCAATACATACCTAACACAAACTAACGTATCCTAACCGAACGTAGCATAGCTCACCCAAACCCGCTGAGACCACTATCACTGGCCTTCTAGATACGGGCAGAGTATAGTAGATCAACGTGGAGCGCAAAAATCCACCGAGTAGCAGTGTATAGCACAAAAGTCGAAGAAATCCTGACCAAACGCACCTAACTTTACTTAACAGAACGAAACGTAACTCAAACTAACTTGCCGAGACCGCTATTACTGTCCACCCCAGATCCAAGCAGAGGACACTACAGCACATTGAAGCGCGGAAATCCACCGAATAGCAGCGTAGAGCACAAAAGCTAAGATAGCCTAACCTAACCTGACCTAACATAACCTAACCAAGCGTAACCCAACTGAACCTAACGTACCGCGACCACTATTGCTGGCTACCCCAGAGTCGAGCAGAACTTACTAGAGGAGGCGAGAGCGCAGAAATCCGTAGAATCGCAGTGTGTAGCGCAAAAGCCGTATCTGTCCAGACCTAACCCTGGCTAACGTAACGTAACCAAGCATAGTGTACCACAGATTAACGTGCCGCGACCACTTTTCGTGGCCTCCGCATGGACAAGCATAATTATGTAGAGCACAGTCGAGCGCAAATATCCACCGAGCAACAGTATAGAACACGAAAGCCACAGCTATCCTAACCGAACTTAACCCAACATAAACGAACCTGACGTGACATAACACAAACTAACGTGACGAGACCAATATTGCTGTCATTGCCTGAGCTAAGAAGAATATAGAAGAGCGCAGTAGGGCGCAGAAGTCCACCGAAAAGCAGTGTATATCACGGAGGGCTAAGTTATCCTGAACGAGCTCATCCAAAACCTAATCCACCCAAACGTAACATAACAGAAATTAACGTGCCGAGACGGCTGTTGCTGGCCTCCCCACATCCATGCAGAAGAAATTAGAGCACAGTAGAGCGCAGAAATGCGCCGATAGCAGCGTATAGCACAAAAGTCTAGACTACCCTATCCTAACCTGGCCAAACGTAGCACAACCAAACGTAGCATAACACAACATGACGTGTCGCGGCCACTGCTCCTGGCATACCCAGAGCAACGCGGAATGTATTATAGCACAGTCGGTCACAGCAATCCAACGAAAAACACTGTATATCACAAAAGTCGGAGATATCCCTACCAAACCTAACCTAACCCAACAAAGCCGAACGTAAAATAACAAAACCTGTCGAGCCGCGACCACTATTGCTCGCCACCCCAGAGTCGCGCATAGAATAGTAATGCAATATAGAGCGCAGAAACCGATCGAAAAGCTGTTTATAATACAAAAGTCGATGATACCCTAACCTAAACTGTCCTAGTATATCCAAACAACACGTAGCATAACTCAACATAACGTGCCGCGACCACTGCTGCTGGCTTCAAGCGGCCAAGCAGAAAGTAGGAGAGAGCACTAGACCACAGAAATCCACCGAATAACCGTGTACAACACTAAAATCAAAAGTACCCTGTCCAAACTTAGCCGTGCGCAACCTAACACTACCTAACTTGCCGACACCACTGTTGCTCCCATTCCCAGCGCCAAGCAGAGAATACTAGAGCACAGTGGAGCGCAGGAATCAACCGAAGGGCAGTGCAAAGCACAGAAGTCTGATCCACCCTCTCCTAAGAAATCCAAGCGTATCATAAACAAACGTATGGTAATCCAACCTGACGTGCCAAGACCACTATTGCTGGCCTCCCCATCGCTATGCATAACGTATTAGAGGAGAGTAGGGCGCAGAAATCCATAGAATCGCATTGGACAGCAGAAAAGTCACAGATATCCAAACTTAACCCAAACTAACGTACGCTAGCCTAACGTAGCCAAGCACAACGTAACGTGCCGCGACCACAATTAGTGGCCTCCCCAGGGTCTAGTAGAGTAGTGTAGATCACAGAGGATGGCAGGAATCCACCGAAAATCTGTTCATATCACGAAAGTCAAAGCTACCATAACAAAACTTAGCATAGCATAATCTAACCAAACGTTATTTATCTCAAACTAACGTGCCGAAAGCACTATTGCTGGTCTACACAGTGCCAAGCAGATCATACTAGAGCACAGTAGAGGGCAGAAATCCGCGGAACATCTGTGTACGCCACGAAAGTCAAAGCTACCCAAACCTAACCCAAACCAACCTATCCTAACCAAACGTATCTTAACGGAACCTGATGCGACGAGACGCCGATTAGTGGCCTCCCCAGAGTCGAACAGAGTATAATAGGGCTATGTAGAACGTAGAAATCCATCGAATGGCAGTGTACAGAGCAAAAGTCAAGGGTACCCGTTCCTAACTTAACCAACTTTGACAATACCAAATGTAGCTTAACGAAACCTATCGTGCCACGAACATTATTGTTGGCCACCCCTGATTCGAGCAGAGTACAGTAGAGAACAGCAGAGCGCTGTATTACAGCGAATAACAGTGCATAACGCGGAAGACGAAGCTATCCAGACCAAACCCAGGCTAACATAACATAACCGAACGTATCCTAACACAACCTAACGTGCCGCGACCACCATTCCTGACGTCCAGAGACTCAAGAAGAGTGTGGTAACGCTTGGAGCAGCGCTGAAATCCATGGAATCGCAGAGTGCAGAAGAAACATCAAAGCAATTCACACTTTAACCAGGTTAACATAAACTAACGAGACATAACTTAACCCTACCTAACGTGCCGCGGCCACTATTTCTGACCTCCACAGAGAAAAGCAGAGCATATTAGAGACGAGTAGAGCGGAGAAACCCACGGAATAGCAGTGTGTGTTGCGAAAGTCAAAGGTAAACTATCGTAACCTAACCAAACATAACATCACCTAACGCAGTCAAACAAAACCTAACGCGCCGTGACCAATTTTGCGCACCCTCCCAGAACCAAGCAGAATATATTAAAATATAGCAGGGCCCAGAAAACCATAGAATCGCAGTGTACAGCAGAACAGTCAATGATATCCAAGCCAAACCCAAACTAACGTAATCTAACCAAACATAGCAAAACTCAACGTAACGGGCCGTGACCACTATTGCAGGCCTCCCTAGGGTCTAGCAGATTGGAGTTGAGCACATTAGAGGGCACGAATCCACCGAAAAACCGTGTATAGATCGAAAGACATAGCAACCCAAACAACACATAACCTGTCATAACCCAGCCAAACATAGCCTTATTGAAACTAACGTGCCACGACCACTGTTACTCGCACCTCGATAGTTGAGTAGGGTACAGTAGAGCAATCTAGTGCACAGAAATCCACTGAACAGCGGTGTATAGCACAAAAGTCAAAGATACACTGTCCGAACCTAACCAAACGTAACATACGCAAACGCGACGTAACGCAGACTAACGTGCCGAGACCAATACTGCTGGCCGCCCCAGTGCCAAGCGGAATATGCTAGAGCACAGTAGAGCGCAGAGATTCGCCTAATAGCCGTGTATAGAACAAAATTAATGGCTCTTTTATCTATACCTAACATAATCTAACATAACCGAACGTTACCTAACACATGCCATCGTGCCACGACCGCCATTGATGGTCCCCAGTGTCGAATATATTATAGTAGAGCTACGTCGAGCGCAGAAGACAACAAAATTGCTGTGTACAGCACAAAAATCGAAGCTATCCTATTCTAACTGAACCAAACGTAGCATGCCAAAACGAAACATAACTCTACCTGACGCGCCCCTACAGCTATTGCTGGCCACCCCAGAGCAAACCAGAACATACTAGAGGAGAGTAGGGCGCAGATATCCATAGAATCTCAGTGCGTAGCACAATAGTCGATGCTACCCTATCCTAACATAATGAAACGTAACATATCCAAGCGCAACGTAACACAGCCTAGCGTGCCGAGGCCACTGTTGCTGCCCTCCCCAGAACGAAGCAGACCACATTGGAGAAGAATAGATCGCAGAATTGCACAGAACCGCAGTGCATAGCACAATAGTCGAAGTTACTATATCCTAGCGTAGCCAAACGCGATATATCTGAACGATGCTTAACTGAGCCTAACGTGCCGAGACCATTATTACTTGCTTCCCCAGAGCCAAGCAAAGTATACTAGATCGCAGTGGCCCGCAAAAATCTACCGAACGACGCTGTATGCCACGTGAGCCGTAGCTATCGATTCCTGACACTGAATAACATAGCCTACCGAGACGTAGCGTAGCTGAAGCGAATGTGCCCAGACCGCTATTACTGACTTCACGAGAGAAAATCAGGGTATAGGAGAGCAGCTATGGGCGCAGAAATCCGCCGAACTTTCGTGTATAACGCAAAAGTTAAAGCCATCCTAACCAAACATTTCGCAATCCAACCTAACAAAAAGTACCCAAACTCAACCCAACGTGCGGCGACCACTACTGCTGGACTCCCGAGATTCGAGCAGAGTGTTGTAGAGCATCGTAGAGCACAGAAATCCTCCGAATAGGAGTGTACAACTCGAAAGTGGGAGAAAACCTACAGAGGTTAACATACCTAACATAACCAAACATAACGCATTTCAACCAAACAGGCCGAGACCATTATTGCCAGTCTCCTAAGAGCTAAGAAGGTATTGGACCACAGAAAAGCCCAAATATCCGTCGCATTGTAGTGAATAGCACAAAAATCGAAGGTACCCTAAACTAACCTGACCTAGCCTAACCCAACCAAACGTAGCATACCTCAACATAGCCCTTCAGGACCACTGTTTCTGGCCTCCATTGAGCCAAGTAGAATATAGTATAGCGCAGTAGGTCACAGTAACAAACCGAATAGCACTGTATATCACGAAAGTCTAAGTTAACCTGACCTAGCTTAACCTATCCTAACCTAACCAAACGTAACCTAGCAAACCCTAACGCGACCACTATTGCTAGCCTCTCCAGATCCAAGCACAGGATATTAGAACACAGTAGAACACGGAAATCCGTGGATAGCAGTGTACAACACAAGAGACAAATTTACCCTATCCTAACCTCACCAAACGTAACACAACATTACGTAGCATACCTCTGCCTATAGTGCCGAGACCACTATTGCTGGCCCACGCAGGGCCAAGCAGGAAATGATAGAGCGCAGCACAGCCCAGAAATCTACCGCATTGCAGAGTACAACACAAAAGTCAAACATACGCTCAACTAGCATGTCCCAAACTATCCTAATCAAACGTAGTGTAACTCAACATAACGTGCGGAGACCAATATTGCTGGCCTCTCCAGAGGCAAGTAGACCATATTAGAGCACATTAGAGCGCAGAAATACTCCGCATTGCAGTGAATATCACAAAAGTCGAATATACCCAAACCTAACCTGAAAAAACTAACATAACGGATCGTAACATGGCTCAACATAACGTGCCGCGACAACTGCTTTCGACGTCCCCTGAGCCAAGCAGAATATAGTAGAGCATAGGTGAGCGCAGAGAACCACCAAGTAGCAGCGTGCAGCAGAAGAGTCAAATATGTCCCAACATAAGCTGACCTATCCTAAACTAACCAAACGTGGACTTACAAAACCTATCGAGTCGAGACCACTATTTCTGGCCTCCCAGTGACATTCAGCACATACTAGAGCACTCTATAGAGCTGAAATCTATCATATAGCGGTGTATAGCACAAAATTTGAAGCCACAATAACCAAACGTAACAAAACATAGCATAACCATCCGTAACCTAACTCGACCTAACGTGCCGAGACCACGGTTCCTGGCCTCCGCAGAGCTAAGCAGAATATATAAGAGAAGAGTGGAGCGTAGAAATCGACCGCATTGCAGTGAACAGCTCAAAAGCCAAAAATATCTTGACAAAGCCTAACCAAACTTAACCCAACCAAACGTAAGAAACTCAACCTAACGTGATGCGACCGCTACTGCTGTTTTCCCCAGTTACAAGCTGAACATGATAGATCACAGTAGAGCACAAGTGTCCATGGAAAATCTATGTTGACCACAATGGTCAAAGCTATCCTATCCTAACCCAAACAAACCAAACCTATCCAAACGTTACATAACCATACATAACGCGAGCGGCAGCTGTTCCTGGCCTCTCCAGAGCAGAGCAGAACATATTGGATCAAAGTATAGCGCAGAAGTCTACCGAATATCTGTGTATAGCACAAAAGTCAGAGCTGCCCCAGCCTAACCTAACCAAACACAACACAACATAACGTAACCTAACCCCGCATGACCGACCAAAACAAATATTGCTGACATCCGCAGAGCCAAGCGGAATACACTAGAGCACACTAGATCACACAAATCCACGGCGATGCAGAATAAAGTACAAAAGTAGAGATAACCGTACCAAACCAGACCTTACCTAAACCACACAAGCGTAGCTTAACTCAGCACAAGGGGCCGAGACAAATATTGCAGTCATTTCCGGAGCCAAGCTGAGCATATCATATCACACTGGTGCGCAGGAATCCACCGAATAACTGTCCATGCCCAGAAAGTCAGAGCTATCCATACCTAACCCAGACCAGAATAACCTAACCAAACGTAACCTAACTTTACCTAACGTGCCGAGTCGACTATTGCTGGCCTCGACAGAGACAAGCAGAGCATAGTACATCACAGTATAGCGCAGAAGTCCACCGAAAAGCGGTATATAGCACAAAACTCAATGCTATCCTCTCCGACCCTAACCAAACGTAACATAACCACACGTAGCGTAAATGAAACTAACTATCTCTGGCCTCCGGAGTGCCGGGCAGAATGTGCTACAGCGCAGTAGAGCGTAGAAGACAACCGCATAGAGCTGCCCCAGCCTAACCTAACCAAACACAACACAACATAACGTAACCTAACCCCGCATGACCGACCAAAACAAATATTGCTGACATCCGCAGAGCCAAGCGGAATACACTAGAGCACACTAGATCACACAAATCCACGGCGATGCAGAATAAAGTACAAAAGTAGAGATAACCGTACCAAACCAGACCTTACCTAAACCACACAAGCGTAGCTTAACTCAGCACAAGGGGCCGAGACAAATATTGCAGTCATTTCCGGAGCCAAGCTGAGCATATCATAACACACTGGTGCGCAGGAATCCACCGAATAACTGTCTATGCCCAGAAAGTCAGAGCTATCCATACCTAACCCAGACCAGAATAACCTAACCAAACGTAACCTAACTGTACCTAACGTGCCGAGTCGACTATTGCTGGCCTCGACAGAGACAAGCAGAGCATAGTACATCACAGTATAGCGCAGAAGTCCACCGAAAAGCGGTATATAGCACAAAACTCAATGCTATCTTCTCCGACCGCAACCAAACGTAACATAACCACACGTAGCGTAAATGAAACTAACTATTTCTGGCCTCCGGAGTGCCGGGCAGAATGTGCTACAGCGCAGTAGAGCGTAGAAGACAACCGCATTGCAGCGAGTAGCACAATAATCAATGGTATCCTGACCATACCTGTTCTACCGTAACCTACCCAAACGTAACACAACTCAATCTAAAGTGCCGCGACTAGTATTGCTGGCATGCACGCGGTCTTGCAGAGCGTATTATAGGAGAGTAGAGCGCAAAGATCCATAGAATCGCAGCGTATAGCAGAAAGGCCGAAGCAATCCAGACCTAATCAAGGCTAACGTAACATAACCGAACGTGGCCTGTCCCAACCTAACGTGACGAGACCATTATTACTGACATTTCCAGAGCCCAGCAGATCATACTACAGCACAGTAGATCGCAGACTCCACCGCATTGCAGTGTACAGCACAAAGTGATAGATATCCTATCCTGACCCAAACACACGTAACCTAACCAAGCGTAAACGAACTCTACCTGACGCGTAGCGACCGCCATTTCTGGCCTCTCCAGAGCAAGCTCAATGCTATCTTCTCCGACCGCAACCAAACGTAACATAACCACACGTAGCGTAAATGAAACTAACTATTTCTGGCCTCCGGAGTGCCGGGCAGAATGTGCTACAGCGCAGTAGAGCGTAGAAGACAACCGCATTGCAGCGAGTAGCACAATAATCAATGGTATCCTGACCATACCTGTTCTACCGTAACCTACCCAAACGTAACACAACTCAATCTAAAGTGCCGCGACTAGTATTGCTGGCATGCACGCGGTCTTGCAGAGCGTATTATAGGAGAGTAGAGCGCAAAGATCCATAGAATCGCAGCGTATAGCAGAAAGGCCGAAGCAATCCAGACCTAATCAAGGCTAACGTAACATAACCGAACGTGGCCTGTCCCAACCTAACGTAACGAGACCATTATTACTGACATTTCCAGAGCCCAGCAGATCATACTAGAGCACAGTAGATCGCAGACTCCACCGCATTGCAGTGTACAGCACAAAGTGAAAGATATCCTAACCTGACCCAAACACACGTAACTTAACCAAGCGTAAACGAACTCTACCTGACGCGTAGCGACCGCCATTTCTGGCCTCTCCAGAGCAAAGCAGAGGATATTGTACCACAGTTGAGCGCAGATATCCGCCGAAAAGCAGCGTAAAGCATAAGACTCATAGCCGTCCTGGTCCAACCTAGCAAACATGGCATAACGAAACGAATTCTATCCTCACCCGGCCGCCCTATACCACAATCGCTGGCCTCCCCAGAGCCAAGCAGAACATATTAGAGGGCAGCATGGCGCAGAAATCAACCGCATAGCAGTATATAGAGCAAAAGTAGAAGCTATCCTCTCCTACCATAACCACACATAACCTAACCGAATGTAACGTGGCACAACCTGTTGTGCAACCGCCACAATTGCTGGCCTCCCCAGAGGCGAGCAGCGAATATTAGAGCAACGTAATACGCAGAAATCCACCGAATAGCAGTGTAGGGCGCAAAAGTAAAATTGATCCTATCCCAACCTAACCAAACGTAACATAACCGGACGCTTCCAAATCCAAACGAACGCGCCTAGACCGCTATTGCTGGTCACTCCATCGCCAAGCGGAACATATTAAATGAGAGTAGAGCGCAGAATTCCAAAGTATGGCAATGCATGGCACAAGAGTCAAAGCCATCCTAACCTAACGCAGAATAAGCTAACCAAACCAATCGTAACTTAACTCAACCTAACGTGCAGCGACCACTATTGCTGGACTCCCCGGGGCCAAGCAGAGCATATTATTGCAAAGTAGAGCGCATAATTTCACCGAACAGGTGTATGTAGCGTAAAAGTCTATGTCATCCCCTTCTACCCTAACCAAACGTTACACAACCAAACGTAGCCCAAATCTAACTAACGTGCTGGGACCTCTGTTCCTGGCCTACCCAGAGTCGAGCAGAGCATAGCAGAACACAGTAGGGCGCAGAAATCCACCGAATGGCTGTGTATCTCACGAAAGTCAAAGCTATGGTAACCGAATACGGACCAATGTAACCTAAGCTGACGTAGCCTAAACCAGCCTAACGGGCCGAGACCACAATTGCTGCCCTTACCAGTGCCACGCCGAAGATATTAGAGAAGAGTAGTGCGCAGAAATCCACCGAATATCTGTGTATAGCACGAATGTCGAAGATATCCGAACCGAAATTGTCATAACCGCACCTAACCAAACGTAGAATAGCTTAACATAACGAGCCGAGACCTCAATTGCTGGCCTCCCCAAAAGCAAGCAGAACACATTAGAGCACAGTGGAGCGCAGAAATTTACCGAACAGTAGTGCATAGCACAAAAGCCAGAGGCTGACAGACCAAAACTAGACAACCGTAGCTTAACCAAACGCAACATAGCGAAACATATCGTGCCGCGACCGCTATTGCTGGCCTCCCCATTGTCGAGCAGAGTATAGTAGTGCAATGAAGAGCGCAGGAATCCACCCAATAGCAGTGCAATGCAAAAGGGTCATGGGTATCCTCACCTAACCTGACCTAAGCCAACCCAACGGAAAGTACCCCAAAACAGCATAACGTGCCGAGACAACTGTCTCTGTCTTTCACAGAGCCAAGCTGAAGATACCAGATCACAGTGTAGCGCGGATACCCACCGAAAGGGAGTGCATGGCATAACAGTCAATGGTACCCTCTCCTAGCCTAACCTATTGTGACATAACCAAACACAAGCTAACTCAACGTACCTTGCCGTGACCTCTATAGCTGGCGTCCCCAGAGACAAGCGGAATACGCTAGGGCGCAGTAGAGTGCAGAGAGCCACCATGTATCAGCGAACAGCGCAAAAGTCAAAGCCTACCCCTCCACCAGTCATAACGTAACCAATCGTAACGTATCTAAACCTTACGTGGCGCGACTACCGTTGCTGGCCGCCCCAGTGCCAAGCGGAACATATTAGAGCTCAGTAGGGCTCAGAAATCCAACGAACATTAGTGTACAGCACAAAAGTCAAGGCCGCTATAACCAGACATAACGCAACATGGCATTACCAAACGTAACATAACTGAACCTGTCGTGTCACGACCACTATTGCTGGCCATCTCAAAGACGGGCAGCGAATAGTGTAGCAACGAAATGCGCAGACATCGACCGAATAGAAGTGTGTGGCACAAAAGTAAAGGTTATCCTATCCCAACGTGACAAAACGTAACGTAACCGGACTAAACCAATCTCAACCTAACGTGCCTAGATCACTATTACTGGCCTCCCCATCGTCAAGCGGAGTATGATGAAGGTGAGTAGAACACAGAAATCCAAAGAATGGTAATGTATGCCAGAAGAGTCAGAGCCATCCTATCGTAGCCAAGAATAACCTAACAAAGCCAAACGTAACCAAACTCAACCTAATGCGCAGCGAGCACTATTGCTCGCCTCCGCAGGTTCGAGCAGGACATAGAAGAGCAGAGTAGAACGCAGAAATTCACCGATCAGCGGGCCGTATAAAGAAAGTCAAAGCTATCCAAACCTGACCAAAACAAAGGTAACCAAACCGAACGCAACCTGACACAACCTGTCGTGCCGAGAACACAATTACTGGCCTCCCTGGAGACAAGCAGAGTATAGGAGAGCAATCTAGAGGGAAGATATCCACCGAAAAGTAGCGTTCAGCGCAAATGTCGAAGTTATCCTATCCTAACCTGACAAAGCGTAGCATAGCCAAACATTAGCTAATCGATCCTAACGTGCCTAGACCATCATTGCTGGCGTCCGCATCGCCAAGCACGACATATTAGAGGGTATAGCACACAAGTCCATTAAATGTAATTTTATGGCGGAAGAGTATATGCTATCCTCATCTGACACAAACTAACCTAGCATAACCGAACGTAACCTGACTATAAGTTCCGTTCCGAGACCACCATTGCTGGTCACATCAGATTCGAGCAGAGCATAGTAGAGGAGTGTAGAGCGTAGAAATCAACCGCATAGCAGTGTACAGCACAAAAGTGAAAGTTATCCTATCCCAACATTGACAAACGTAACGTAACCGAACGCAACCAAATCCAGCCTACCCTGCTAGATAATTATTGCTGGCCTGCCCATCTCCAAGCAGAGCACGTTAATATGGAGTAGAGCGCAGTATTCCAAAGAATGGCAACGTTTGGAAGAAGAGTCAAAGTAATCCTAACCTAACCCAGACTGACCTAACCTAACATAACTTAACATAACTCAACCTAACGTGCAGAGACCGTCATTCCTAGCATCCCCAGAGCCAAGCATAGCATATTAGAGCACACTATAGAGCAGCAGTTCACCGAATAGCAATATATAGCGCAAACGTCAAAGCTATCCTTCCCTAACTTAACCAAATCTAACCAGACCATACGTAACCTAATTCAAACCTTCGTGCCCCCACCAACGTGGCTGGCTTCCGCAGCGTCGAGCAGAGTATATTAGAGCAATGTAGAGCGTGGATATCCGCCGAATAGCAATGTATAGCACGAAAGGCAAAGCCACCATAACCTAAACTAACCCAAACTAGCATAATCAAACGTAACCTGAATCAACCTGTCATTTCACGACCACTGTTGCTGGCCACCACATGGTCGAGCAGAGTATAGTGGGGCAATGCAGAGCGCAGAGAAATACAGAATAGCAGTACAAAGCGTAAAGAAAAAGTTATCCTTTCCTAACCTAAGCAATCGTAACGTACCAAAACGTAATCTGACGCAACCGAAAGTGCCGCGACCGCTATTGCTGGCTTCCCAGAGCCAAGCAGAACATATTATAGTAGTGGAGATCGTCACTATCCACAGAGACGCAGGGTACAGCAGAGAAGTCAAAGCTATCCAAGTCGGACGCAAACAAACGTAGCCTAGCCAACCGTGACCTAACTCAGCCTAACGTGCCGCGGACACTATTTCCGGCCTCTCCAGAGCCGGGCAGAGGATAGTAGAGCACAGTAGCGCGCAGATGTCCACCGAATAGCAGTGCATCTTACGAAAGTCGGAGATATGCGAGCTGAATCCAAACTATGAAGCCTTATCAGACGTTGCATAAATCAACCTAACGCGACGAGACCACAATTGCTGCCTTTCCCAGACCCAAGCTTAAGATATTAGCGCAGAGTAGAGCACAGAAATCCACTGAATAGCAGTGTTTAGCACAAAAGTGAAAGATATCCTCTCTTAACATAACCAATCGTAACATTCCCTAACGTAACCTATCATGCTGAGGCCGCCATTAGTGGCATTCTCTGAGCCAAGCAGGTCATACTAGTTCACAGAAGAGCGCAGAAATCAACTGAACAGTAGTCCACAGCACACAAGTCAAAGCTTCCTTCTCCTAACCTAACAAATCGTAACATATCCAAACGTAACCTAACTCAACCTACAGTGCCGGGATGACAATTGCTGGCCCCCATAGATAGAAGCAGAACACGTTAGCGGGGAGTAGAGCGCGGAGAATCCAAAGAATCAATGGGTATATCAGAAAAGTCAAAGTCACCAAAACCTAACGCAAGCATGCAGAGCATAACCAAACAGCCTAACTCTAACTATCGTGCCGAAACCACTATTGCTCTCCTTCCCAGGGCCAAGCAGAAGGTATTAAGGCAATATGGAGCGCATAAATCCACCTAATAGCAGACCATAGCACTAAAGTCTAAGCTATCCTCTCTCAGCCTAGTCAGCCGTAACATAAACAAACGTAACAGAACTCAAGCTAACGTGCCGCGACCACAATTGAGGGCCTCCCCAGAGCCAAGCAGAACACATTTGTGGGGAGTAGAACGCAGAAATGCATTGTATCGCAGTGTATACCAGAAAAGCCAAAGCTACCGAAGCCTAGCACAGATCAGCAGAATACCATCAATCATAGCCTAACGCAACCTAACGTGCGGAAGCCGCATATACTGCCCCCCCCCCCCAGAGCCGTGCAGTCCATACTAGAGCACAGCGGAGCGCAGAAGCCCTCAGAAGTGCAGTGCAGAGAACAAAAGTTAGAGCTACCCTTACCAAACTCAGCCTAACCCATCCTAACCGAACGCAATCTGACTCAACATAACATGCACAGACCACTGTTGCTGGCATTCTCAAAGCCAAGCTGCAAATATTAGTGCACCATTGTTCCCAGAAATCCGCCTAATAGCGGACTATAGCACTAAAGTCAAACATACCTTCTCCTAACCTAACCAATCGTAACATAACCTAACGTAACATAACTCAACCTAACTTGCCTCGGGCACTATTGCTGGCCTCCCCAGAGTCAGGCAGAACATGCTAGAGCATAGTAGAGAGTAGAAATCGCTCGTATAACAGCGAACAGTAGAAAAGTAGAAGCTATCGTAACCAAACTTAGCCTAACCCAACCTAACCGAACGTAACATGACTCAGCATAACGTGCCGAGACCACCATTGCTGGCTTTCCCAAAGCAAAGCTGAAAACATTAGAGCACACTAAGGCGCAAAAATCTACCTAATATCAGACTACAGCACAGAATTCATACCTATCCCCTCCTAACATAGCCACGCGTAACATAAGCTAACGTAACGTAGCAGAAACTAACGCGCCGCAAGAACAATTGCGGTCCTCCTCAGAGCCAAGCAGAACACATTTGTGGAGAGTAGAACGCAGAAGTCCATTGTATCGCAGTGTATATCAGAGAAGCCAAAGCTACACATACCGAACACAAACGAACAGAATATAACCAAACATACCCTAGCTCAACCTAACGTGCCGAAACCGCTAATGCTGCCCCACAGAGCCAAGCAGGAGACACTAGAGCACAGTAGAGCGCAGAAATCCTCCGAATAGCAGCGTATGGTACAAAGGTCTAAACTATTGTGTCCTATCCTAACCAAACGTGACATCGGCTGACTTACCTAAACTCAACTTAACGTGCCGAGATCACTACTGCTGGCATCCCCAGAGCCAAACAGAATATACTAGAGCACAGTAGAGCGCAGGAATTCGCGGATAGGAGTATATAGCCCAAAAGTCTAAGCTATCCTATTCTAACCTCCCAAACGCGACATAACCGAACTTGGTATATCTCAACCTAACGTGCCGGGACCAGTATTGTTGGCCCCATCAGGGCCAAGCAGAAAATACTGCAGCACAGCGGAGTGCTGAAGTCCACCGTATTGCAGTGTATAGCACAAAATTCACAGTCGGTTATCCCAGCCAAGTCAAACGTAACATATCGAAACGTAGCCTAACTTAGACTAACATGACGAGCCCATCGTTGCTGCCCTCCAGAGAGACAAGCCGAATGTACTAGAGCACAGTAGAATGCAGAAATCAACCGCAATGCAGTGAATAGCACAAAAGTCGAAGATATCCTAACATAGCTCGACCTAGACTAACCCAACCAAACGTAGGCTATCTCAAGAGAGCGTGCCACGAACACTGATGCCTGACTCCGCAGAGCCAAGCTGAATGCAGTAGAGCACAGGATATCACATAAGTCAGCAGAATATCAGTGTATAACACGAAAGTCAAAGCCTCCCTTACCGAAAGTAGCTCAACCTGAGCTAACCAACCGCAACCTGACTCAACCTAACTCAACTTAATTTGCCGAGACGAATATTGCTGGTGCTCCCAGGGTTAAGCATAATATAGTAGAGCACACTACAGCGCAGGAAAACTACGAAAAGCAGTGTATAGCACGAAAATCTAAGTTAATCCTGGCCGAGCTTAACCTAATCTAGCCTAACCAAACGTAAACTAACACAACCTATCTTACCGATACTACCATTGCTGTCCTCCACAGACATAAGCAGAAATATTAGGACGCCGTAGAGCGCAGAATTCCGCGGGTTGGGGCGCATAGCACGAAAGTCTAAGCTCTCTTATCGTAACCTCCCAAACGTAACTTTACCGAACGTGGTATAGCTCAACCTATCGTGCCGAGATCACTATCGCTGGACTACCCAGAGCCAGGCAGCATATAGCAGAGCGCAACAGAGCGCGGAAATCCACCGTATTGCAGTGCATGACATAAAAGCCAAACTTATTCTGACATAACCTGACCTAACTTTATCTATCCAAACGAAGTGTATCTCAACGTATCGTGACGAGACCAATATTGCTCGCATCCCCAGAGCGAGGCAGAGCTCACCAGAGCACACTAGAGCGCAGAGATCCTCCGAACGGCAGTGAATAGCACAGAAGTCAAAGCAGCCTATCCTAACATAGCCAAACGTAACATATACCAACGAAGCCTAACTCAACCTAACACGGCCAGACTGTTATTGCAGACATCCACAGAGACAAATAGAAAGCATTATGGCACTGTAGAAGGCAGAAATCCTCGGCAAAGCAGAGAATAACACAAGGGTCGTAGGTATCGTAACACAACCTGTCCTAGCATAACCTTACCGAACGTAGCATAACTCAAGATGACGTGACGCGACCACTGCTGCTGGCCTCACCAGAGCCAAGCAGAATGCAGTACAGCGCAGTATACCACAAAAACCCAAGGAATAGCATTTCAAAGCACAAAGGTAAATGTAGTCTATCCTAACATCGCCAAACGTAACATACCCTAACGTAACCTAAGTCAGCCTAGCATTGCAAGACAACTGTTGCTGACCTCCACAGAGACAAGTATGGTGTACTAGGGTTCAGTAGTTCGCAGGAATACTCCGCATTGCAGTGAATAGCACAAATGTCGAAGATGTCCTAACATAACCTGAACAAACATAACATAATCAAACGCTGCCTAACTCAACATAACGTCCCGCGACTATTGCTGGCATCCCCAGTGCCGTGCAAAGTATAGTAGAGCACAGTCGTCTGCAGAAATCCCCCGAACAGCAGTGTATAGCACGAAAGTCAAATATAACCTGACCTAGCTTGACATAACCTGACCTAACCAAGCGTAGTATAACTCAATGTAACGTGCCGAGATCGCTATCGCTGGGGTCCTCAGAGCCATGCAGAAGATATTAGAACACAGTGGGGCGCAGAAGTCCGCGAATAGAAGTTTGTAGCACAAATGTCGGAAGTATCATATCCTAACTTCACCATACGTAACATACACGGACCTAGCATTGCTCATTCTAACGTGCAAGTACCACTGTTTCTGGCCTCCCGAGAGCCAAGCCGATAATACTAGGGCAAGCGTAGCGCAGAAATGCGCTTCGTTGCAGTGTATAGCACAAGAGTCGGACATACCCTGACCTAACCTGGCCATACCTAACGTATCCAAACGTAGTGAAACTAAGCATGGCGTGACGAGAACAATATTTCTGGCCACCCCAGAGCCAAGCAGAGCATATTAGTGCACATTAGAGCGCCGAAATCCTCCCAATAGCAGTGAACTGCACAAAAGTTAAAGAAACCTATCCTAACCAAGCCAAACGTGACATGTCCAAACGTGTCATAACTAAACCAAACTTGACGAGGCCACCATTGCTTGCTTCCACAGATGCAGCAAGAATGTACCAGTGCACAGTATGGAGCAGAAATCCACGGAATTACAGTGAACAGCACAAAAGTCGAATATACCCCAAACTAAAGTGACCTAACCTAACACAACGAAGCGTAGCATAGCTCAACGCAACACGCAGCAACCACAGCACAAGGCCTACACAGAGCCAAGCAGAATGTAGTAGAACACAGGAGATCACAGAAGTACACCGTATAACAGTGTATAGTACGAAGTCAATGCAAGCCTAATCAAACCTAGCGCATCCTAACCAAACCAAACATAATTGAACTCAAAATAACATGCCGCGTCCGCTATTGCTCGCCTCCGCAAAGTCGGGCAAAGTATAGTAGAGAGATGTATAGCGCAGAAATCCACCGAAAAACAGTGTACGGCACAAAAGTCAAAGAAACGCTAACCATGCCTTCCTAATTAACCTTAACGAAACGTAACATAGCTCAAACTAACGTGCCGATACCACTATCACTGGACACCTCAGCGCCAAGCAGAGCATATTAGAGCACACTAGAGCGCAGAAAACCACGGAATAGCCGTGCGAAGCGCAGAAGTCAAAGTAGCATTTCCTAACCTAGCCATACGTAGCATATCATAACGAAACCTGACTCCACCTAACATGACGAGACCACTATTGCTGGTCTTCACAGAGTCATGCAGAATGTACTAGAGCAATGTAGAGCGCAGAAATCCCCCGCACTGCAGTGTAAAGCACAAAAGTCGAAGATACGCTAACTTAACCTGACCTAACCTATCCTAACCAAACGTAGCCTGACGCAACATAACGTACCGATACCACAATTGCTGTATTTCGCAGAGCCAAGGTGAACATACTACAGCACAATAGCGCGCAGGAATCCTACGAATGGCAGCGTATAGCGCAGAATTCGAAGCTACACCATCCTAGCCTAATCAACCGTAGCATACACAGACACAAAATTTCTGAAACTAACGTGCAGCGACCACTATTGCTGGCCTCGCCGCCGTCGCGCAGTGTAAGTGGAGCGCTGTAGGTCGCAGAATTTCACCGAAACCAGTTTATACCAACAGAGTCATAGCTATCCAAACCTGACCCAAACAGGCATAACTTTAATAAACGTCACCTAACTCAAAATAACTTGCCGAGACCACTAATGCTGTCATCCCAGAGCCGAGCAGAGCATACTGTTGCAGAGTAGTGTGCAGAAATCCGCGGAATAAATGTGTATAGCACAAAAATCAGATGTATTCTCTTCTACCCTAACAAAGCTCAGCATAAGCGAACGTAACTTAACTCGGCTTAACGTGCCTAGACAGTTATTGTTGACCACCATAGAGCCAACCAGAATATGGCAGGTCACAGTAGATCGAGGAAATACATAGAATAACAGTGTATAGCACAAAAGTCAAAGCCATCAACCAAATTCAGACTAACCTAGCAAAACCATACGAAACCTAAACCAACGGAACGTGCCGAGACCAATATTGCTGATCTCCAAAGGTCCAAGAAGAACATACAAGATCACAATAGAGCGTAGGGGACCTCCGAATAGCAGCGCACAGAACAAAACTCAAAGATATCCTATCCTAACCAAACCAATCGTAACAAAACCAAACGTTACCTAACTGAACCTAACCTGCCCACAGATTAATTACTGAGCTCCCCAGAGACTAGCAGGGCATATTGCAGGAGACCAGCGCGCAGATGTCCGCCGAATACCCGTGTATAGCACAGGAGTCAAAGCTATCCACTCCTGACATCACCAAACGTGGCATAGCCGTACGTAACCTAACACAACCTAACTTGCCATGGCCACTATTACTGACCTCCCCAGATCCAAGCAGAATGTACTAGAGCACAGTAGAGCGCAGAGGCCCGCCGCATTGCGGTGTACAGCACAAAAGTCAAAGGCAGCCTGACCTAACCTTACCCATCCTAATCAAACCAAACGTAGCCTAACTCAATATAACGTGCCGCGACCACTGCTCCTGGCATTCCTATAGCAATGCAGGATGTAGTTGAGCAGAGCAGATCGCAGAAATCCACCGAACAACAGTGTATAGCACGAAAGGCAGAGCCATCAAACCAAACTGAACCTAACCTAACCTAGCCAAACGTAACATAACTAAGACTAACGTGTTGAGACCAATATTGCCGGCCTCCAATGATCCATGAAAATCATAATTGATCACAGTACGCGGTAAAAGCCCTCCAAATAGCAGTTTACAGCACAAAGTTCAAAAATATCCTATCCTAATCAAATGAAGCGTGCTTAACCAAACGAAACCAAGCTCAACCTAACGTGCCGAGAAACTATTGCTGTCCCCCCCAGTTCCAAGCAGAAAAGAATAGATCAGGGTAGAACGCAGAAGCCCGCCGCATTGGAGTGTATAGCACAAAGTCAAAGACATCCAAACCTTACCGGACCTTACCTAACCTAACCTAACGTAGCCTAACTAAATGTACTGCACCGAGACCACATTTGCTGACCTCCCCAGGGCCAAGCAGTATCTACAAGAGCAGAGTAGGGAGCATACATCCCCCGCATTGCTGTGTAAAGCACAAAAGTCAAAGATTTACTAACCTAGCCTGAGCTAACCTAATCTAAACAAGCGCTGACAAGCTCATCCTTACGTGCCACTATTTTTATCCTTCCCATTGCCAAGCTGGACTTATGAGATCACAGTAGCGCGCAGAAAACCCACCGACTATCAGTATATGGCACAAATGTCAGCTACCATCTCCTAACCTAGCCTATCGTATCATCCCCAAACGTAACATAACACATCCTAACGTGCAGCGACCACTACTGCAGGCCTACCCAGAGCCGAGCAGAATATAGTAGATCAGAATAGCGTCCAGAAAGCCACCGAATTTCAATCTAAGCCAAGAAAGTAAAAACAGGCCAAACCTAACCCAAACTATCGTAACCTAACCAAACGTATGGTAACTCAACCTAACCTACCGAGACCACTATTGTTGGCAACCCCATAGCCAAGCAGGGAATCTTAGAGCGCAGTAGAGCGCAGAAATCCACCGAATCGCAGTGTTCAGCACAAGAGTCATAGCCATCATGATCAAACCCAGCCAAACATAGCCTAACCAAACGTAATCTAACTCAGACTATCGGGACACCACCACTACTTCTGGACAGTTCAAAGTCGAACAGAGTATAGTAGAGCAACGTAGAGCGCAGAGATCCACCGAAGAGCAGTGTATGACACAATAGTCAAAGTTAACCTATCATAACCTGACCAAATGTAACATAACCAAACACAACCGTGTAAAACACAACGTGCCTAGGCCACTACCGCCGGCCTCCCCATCGCGAAGCAGAACCCATTAAAGGTGAGAAGAACGCAGGAGTCAAAGGAATGGCAATGTACAGCAGAAGAGTGAAAGATATCCTAGCCTA